>NC_143022.1:41591166-41894333 GCF_057628025.1 Oncorhynchus mykiss
TCCAGAGGCCTACCCAAAACAATGCCGGCAGAGGAAAGGTACACAGAATGGTCTTCTAGTCTGACTTAGGAGACGCTCACACCACCCACCACTTCTGAGTATATTACTCACTAATGTTCAGTCTCTGGATAATACAGTTGATGAGTTCAGGGCGAGGGTTTGTTTCCAGAGAGACATCAGGGTATGTAACATACTGGGGTTTCACGAAAACATGGCTCTCTTGGGATATACTGTGAGTCGGTCCAGCCAGTTAGGTTCTCAGTTCATCGTGCAGACAGGACTAAATACCTCCCCCGGGAAGAAGGGCGTGGGTGTATGTTTAATGATTAACGACTCATGGTGTAATTGTGATAATATACAGGAACTCAAGTTCTTTTGTTCACCCAACCTAGAATACCTCACAATGAAATGCCAACCGTATTATCTCCAAAGAGAATTTTCTTCGGGTTATAGTGACGGTCGTGTACATCCCCCCTCAAGCCGATACCATGATGGCTCTAAAGGAACAACACTGGAATTTATGCAAACTGGAAACCACATATCCTGAGGCTACATTTATTGTAGATGGGAATGTTAACAAAGCAAATTTGAGGAAAATGCTACTGAAGTTCTATCAACACATAGACTGTAGTATTTGCGCTGCTAAAACACTCGACCACTAGTACTCCAACATCCGGGATGCCTACAAGGCCCTCCCCCGACCTTTTTTCTGACCATGATTCCATTTTTCTCCTCCATTCCTATAGGCGGAAATTCAAACAGAAAGTACCCGTGCTAGGGACTACAGTGCCTTGCGAAAGTATTCACCCCCTTGGCATTTTTCCTATTTTGTTGCCTTACATCCCAGAATAAAACTATATATTTTTTTTTGGGGGGGGGGGGGGGGGATCATTTGATACTTTGTAGAGCCACCTTTTGCAGCAATTACAAGCTTGGCACTTCTAGCCACTGGGATTTCTGCCCATTCTTCAAGGCAAAACTGCTCCAGCTCCTTCAAGTTGGATGGGTTCCTGCTCATGTACAGCAATCTTTAAGTCATACCACAGATTCTCAATTGGATTGAGGTCTGGGATTTGTTGAGGCCATTCCAAGACATTTAAATGTTTCCCCTTAAACCACTCAAGTGTTGCTTTAGCAGTATGCTTAGGGTCATTGTCCTGCTGGAAGGTGAACCTCCATCCCAGTCTCAAATCTCTGGGAGACTGAAACAGGTTTCCCTCAAGAAATTCCCTGTATTTAGCACCATCCATCATTCCTTCAATTCTGACCAGTTTCCCAGTCCCTGCCGATGAAAAACATCCCCACAGCATGATGCTGGCACCACCATGGTGTTCTCGGGGTGATGTGAGGTGTTGGGTATGTGCCAGACATAGCGGTTTCATTTGAGTCTCATCTGACCAGAGTACCTTCTTCCATGTGTTTGGGGAGTCTCCCACATGCCTTTTGATGAACACCAAATGTGTTTGCTTATTTTTTTCTTTAAGCAATGGCTTTTTTCTGGCCACTTTCGTAAAGCTCAGCTCTGTGGAGTGTATGGGTTAAAGTGTGGACAGATGCTCCAATCTCCGCTATGGAGCTTTGCAGCTCCTTCAGGGTTATCTTTTGGTCTTTTTTTGCCTCTCTGATAAATGCCCTCCTTGCCTGGTCCGTGAATTTTGGTGGACGGCCCTCTCTTGGCAGATTTGTGGATACAGTCAGCCATTCTGATTGTGCTTCATCTTAAATTAGTCAGGCAGAAATTCAGGAAAATAGACCCTAGCCCTAATTAATGTGCTGAAAGTCTTTTGGAAGTTAAGCAGAGCTGTAGTGATGCAAAGTGAGCACATGTTTAAATGACTGACTAATTGGTTAATTACAATCAGTTAGTTTATCACACAAGTAAGCAAACAAAGACGTAACACACACACACTATGTGTGTGTGGACCGATGGCTGGCTACTAAGGAGCCCAGGAGTGTGCTCGCTGTTTGTTCTGCTTTGATCCTGATTACTGGACCTGGTCCTAGCTCTGCATCACACACCCCAAACCACCTCCCACCTCCTTACATCAGTACAGCTAATTGGTCCTGCTCTCTCCGCACTAATTTCCCGATTGAACGACAGGTTCCAGGCGGGTTTGCAGATGTAGGATCTTAATTAGAGCCAGTTTGCTACAGCAGGAAAATAATCCTGCAGCAACAGGAAATGCTGATTATTTTATGGATTACAATTAATGGACATATTTGTAGGGGTTGATACATTTTTCATAAGGGAAATTCAAGTCTGAAATTTCAAAGTGGAAATGACAATCTTCTGAAAACTTTTGAAACTTCAAATACACAACACGTTAAACATTTCTGGCATTACAGAAGATTCAGATCCTAAATCTGTAGGTCTTTTAGAAGCAGAGCGGTTGGTGGCTGATGTCAGGCTCGGAGGACTGTGGTGTGTCTGTGTTTGTGTGTGTCCCAGAGCCTTGTCAGTTCCAATGATGTGCATAAACCCTGGATGACTGACGGGGGTGTTGTGTTGAAGCCACCGCACAGCCATCTTGGTACTCCTCATCCATTATAAAAGATATAGAAATCCATTTAGGGCTAGGGTCTATTTTCCTGAATTTCTGCCTGACTAATGTGCCCAAAGTAAGCTACCTGTTACTCAGGCCCAGAAGCAAGGATATGCATATAATTGGTAGCATTGGATAGAAAACACTTTGAAGTTTCTCGAACTGTTAAAATAATGTATGAGACTATAATGCAATTGATATGGCAGGCGAAACTCCAAAGAAAAACCACCAGATTTTTATTTTGTTGAGGTCCCAGGATCTTATAATGGAAAGCTATGGGTCCTATGCAATTCTAGCTCAAAGATTGCAATTCCCATGGCTTCCACTAGATGTCACAGTCTTTGTTTAAGGTTTCAGGCTTGTTTCTTCCAAAACGAGGAAGAATTTGGAGTTTTGGTACAAAGAGTCACAGTGGAAAATCAGTGTCGGCGTGCCTGCTAATGTTACTTTTCTATTGAACATACTTCTTTACGTATGAAATATTATAGTTGAATTACATTTTAGGGTACCTGAGGATGAAATAGAAACGTAATTTGACTTGTTTGAACAAAGTTTAGCGGTAGCTTTTTGGATTCCTTTGTCTGCATATTGAACGAGTGGATTACTGAAATCGATGGCAACAACTAAACAGACTTTTTGTGATATGAAGAAGGATTTTAACTAACAAAACAACCATTCATGTTGTAGCTGGGACCCTTGGGAATGCAAACAGAAGAAGATTTTCTAAAGTAAATGATTCGTTTTAATCGCTATTTGTGATTTTATGAAGCTTGTGCTGGTTGAAAAATATGTTGATGTGGGGCGCCGTCCTCAAACAATCGCATGATATGCTTTCGCTGTAAAGCCTATTGCAAATCGGACAATGCAGTTAGATTAACAATAATTGAAGCTTTTAAACAATATAAGATACTTGTATGTTCATAAATGTTTAATATTACGGTTATTTATTTGAATTACGCCGGAATTACGCCGGAATTTCACCGGATGTTGTCGACAGTTGTCCCTGTGGCGGGACGCCTAGCCTTAACAATATTTATTTTAATTGAATAATGTCTACATTTGTTTTTGACACGTTTATTCTATTATAGACACCTTAATGCGTACTTTTAAAAGATATGTGAGCTAAACATAAAATGAAAAAATATACACTGAACAAAAATATAAACGCAACATACACCATTTCAAAGATTTTACTGAGTTACAGTTCATATAAGGAAATCAATCAATATAAAATGTTTTATTATCCCCTAATTTCACATGACTGGGAAAACTGATGTGCATCTGTGAGTAAAAAAAATTGTGCACCGCATGTTAGCTAAATAAGCTTTTTGAGCATATTGAACATTTTTGGGATCTTTATTTCAGCTCATGAAACATGGGACGAACACTTAACATGTTGCATTTATATATTTTTTCAGTATATAAAAAAATGTAATGGAAGTATTAGACTGACACTACCCCAATATACCAAAAAAAAGACTTCAGTACATATACAGTTGAAGTCGTAAGTTTACATACACCTTAGCGACATTTAATCCAGCCTTCCACAAGCTTCCCGCAATAAGTTGGGAGAATTTTGGCCCATTCCTCCTGACAGACCAGGTGTAACTGAGTCAGGTTTGTAGGCCTCCTTGCTCGCACAAGCTTTTTCAGTTCTGCCCACACATTTTCTATAGGATTGAGGTCAGGGCTTTGTGATGGCAACTCCAATACCTTGACTTTGTTGTCCTTAAGCCATTTTGCCACAACTTTGGAAGTATGCTTGGGGTCGTTGTCCATTTGGAAGACCCATTTGCGACCAAGCTTCAACTTCCTGACTGATGTTTTGAGACGCTTTTCAATATATCCACATAATTTTCCTTTCCTCATGATGCCATCCATTTTGTGAAGTGCACCAGTCCCTCCTGTAGCAAAGCATCCCCACAACATGATGCTGCCACCCCCGTGCTTCACGGTTGGGATGGTGTTCTTCGGCTTGCAAGCCTTCCCCGTTTCCTCCACACATAACAATGGTCATTATGGCCAAACAGTTCTATTTTTGTTTCATCAGACCAGAGGACATTTCTCCAAAAAGTACGATCTGGCTTTCTTTATGGCGGTTTTGGAGCAGTGGCTTCTTCCTTGCTCAGTGGCCTTTCAGGTTATGTCCATATAGGACTCGTTTTACTGTGGATATAGATAATTTTTTACCTGTTTCCTCCAGCATCTTCACAAGGTCCTTTGCTGTTGTTCTGGGATTGATTTGCACTTTTTGCACCAAAGTACGATCATCTCTATGAGACAGAACGCATCTCCTCCCTGAGAGGTATGACGGCTGCGTGGTCCCATGGTGTTTATACTTGCGTACTATTGTTTGTTCAGATGAACTTGGTACCGTCAGGCGTTTGGAAATTGCTTTCAAGTATGAACCAGACTTATGGAGGTCTGCAATTTTTTTCTGGGGTCTTGGCTGATTACTTTTGATTTTCTCATGATGTCAAGCAAAGAGGCGCTGAGTTTGAAGGTAGGCTTTGAAATACATCCACAGGTACACCTCCAATTGACTAAAGCAATGACATAATTTTCTGGAATTTTCCAATCCGTTAAAAGGCGCAGTCAACTTAGTGTATCTAAACTTCTGACCCACTGGATTTGTGAAATAATCTGTCTGTAAACAATGGTTGTAAAAATTACTTGTCATACACAAAGTGGATGTCCTAACCGACTTGCCAAACTATAGTTTGTCAACAAGAAATTTGTTGAGTGGTTTAAAAATAAGTGTATGGAAGCTTTTGACTTCAACTGTAATTTTGTCCTTTAAACATTTAATTGAAATACTGTAGAATTCCATTAATTCCTAATGGAGGACTGCTCCTACAGCGGAGTGCCAATATGGCCGACAAGTGGCTTCAACACCTTTCAATGGCCAATACATAGCGTCTGTAATCCAGGGTTTATATACATCATTGGTCAATCCCCCTCCCGTGGTGTCACCGTAGGGCCAATATTAAGGCCTGCTGTATGTTTTCCTGGAACCTCCAGACAGTCTTCTGTGCTGCTGCTGGTTCTACTGTGGAGGGAAGGCGTAATGCTGACAGGCCTGTTACTGTACTACACATACATGCAAGCATATACACACACACACACACACACACACACACACACACACACACACACACACACACACACACACACACACGCAGATAGGCTCTCTATGACCTCTGTCGTGACCTTGAGCTATAGAGCCATTAGAGAGCTGGATGAATTGACGAGGGGGCAGTTCAGACCATTTTGATCTCCACCGTGACGGTGCTCAGCGTAACATTAATTCCTCCTCTGAGAACCATCAACTATGTCCCAACAGGAAGTTCCAGTCTCAGAAGGGTTACAGTGGTAAACAGACTGGGGGAGGGAGGGAGGGAAATGGGTGTGTGGATGGATGGATGGTAGATCAAGGTTGAGTTGTATTTACTTGGGTAGCGGTAACTGAGGGAGGAGAGGGTGGATTGGCTGTCCGAGGAATAGGGAGGGATAGGGGGAGTCTGAGACCCAAGTCTGGGTCTGAGTGGAAACTTGAATGGAGTGGAAACTGGGCCGGGGGCCACTCTGCAGATCCACCTGAGTCCTGCCAGAGCAATCAGCTATCAGAGAGTTTAGAGAGGGAACCATTTGCCACACTAAGTAAAACCGGCAGGGGTTTGTAGGGATTTGGCCTAACTTTTAAGCCTTAATGCCGGGATATTTGGGTACGTGAAGTCGTTTTGTTTTGGGGAGTGGGTGCCAGATCTTGTCTGCCTCAAAGTGGGATCACAGCACTGTAGCAGACAGCATTCTCCCCTGCTGGAACGCGTGCCAGGTGAAGTGAATCTACTCTCAGCTTCCAGCTGTGTAAACACACATACATACACGCAGGCAGGTACACAAACACACACACCACACATATGGACATACACGCGAACACAGACACAGTTTTGTATTGCTAACCTTGTGCGGACCAAATAATAGATTCCTATCCAAAATCCCTAACCCTTAACCTAACCTTAAGCCTAAGCCTAACCTTAACCCCAAACCCTAAAACTATATCTAACCCTAACTCCTAACCATAACCCCTAACCTTGATTCTAATCCTAATTGTAACCCCAATCCTAAACCTAACCCATAATCCTAAAATAGCAATTTACCTCATGGGGACCGGACTTCTGGTATCCACAAGGATAGTTAAACAAAAAAAACACACACACACACACAGCAATACTTTCAATCCTAATAAAAGCACTATGTCTAACTGGAACGCATCAGGGGGAAATGCTCCCTCACGCTCCCTTTTTCTGTCAAATTAAAACAAAGCTGAATTTTCTTCACTCTGTATGGGCCTTTAAGCCTTGTTAAAAACAATGAGTTCCTTCAAAGAAGTAAACATATTTAACAAGGTCTGGTGTTGTCTTCTTCCTGTCTGGGAACTTGCAGAGGAGCGTGACACTGTCATTCCTCCCTCACCCCTTCTCTAATAATCTGTCTCTTTAATTTTATACCCCTTCCTTTCTCTCTCCCTCTGTGTGTGTGTGTGTGTGTCTCTCGCTCTTTCTTGCTCTACCCCTTCTCTCTCCCCCCTCCACCCCTCTCTGTTTTTCTTGGTCATTTTTTTCTCTAACTCTCCTGTTAGCAATAGAGACACATACAGTAGGTTTTTGGTGGGTGTCCACTGTAATTTAGCATTTTCCAAAACATTGATTTATACCTATTTCAGAGATATGATGCATACCATAAACACTGACAACCATGTACAATGGTAAATGTTCTATGTATATTCTAACCGCACCTATATATGACAGAAACTTGCTGTAAGGTTTTACTGTAATGTAACGGAACCAATGGTGGCACCTCAACAGCTAACATCCAAAGACCTGCAGAATTTCAGGTATTAGAGTATTGGTCACTTTAGGAGCTAGCTCTCCTTACTGTAGGCTGCTTGTGGGCTATGGACGACTAGAGGGATTCAGAACCTGGAGGCGGCAGGCAGGAAAACAGTCCCACCTTGTGTCCCAAATGGCACTGTATTCCCTACATAGTGCACTACTTTTTTACCAGAGCCTTATGGGTTCATTAAATAGGGAATAGGGTGCCATTTGGGACGTTGTCCCAGTCTTGGCCAAAAGGCAGTAGCTGGATAGCTGGGCTGTTAAAGGCATTGAGACTTTAAAGCTTCATTGTTTGTGTATCCAGTAGAAAGCAGAGACTCCCCGACGGCCCTCTTCAAATCCGATGCCGGGGATTTCTTTTATGGTATCGCTCCTCGCTAGTCGCTACCAAAGAGAACCAGAGCTGACGTGTGCACACATAGCAGTGGAGGCTGCTGAGGGGAGAACGGCTCATAATAATGTCCAGAACAGAGAAAATGGAATGGCATCAAACACCTGGAAACCATGTGTTTGATGTATTTGATACCATTCCACTGATTCCGTTCCAGTCATTACCACGAACCCATTCTCCCCAATTAAGGTGCTGCCAACCTTCTTTGACACACACACACCATTGTGAAAGGAAAACAGCCTACCTTTACTGTAGTGTTAGTGAGGGTTATTTATTTGTGCTGGTTAACCTGTTTATTTGCTTGACCCTGTTTGTGTACAGTATCTGTCTAGTTGCAATAGGCCCTGCTTTGTCATGGTGTGTTATGGTTCTGGGCCTGTGGTGGTGCTGATGGTAATGTCCTGTTTTTATAAAAAAATGACAGGGCTATTTTGGTGTGTGACATTAGGGTCTGTGTACTGTACCGTATACTACTTAATAGACCCATACGCACCACAGAGGGAGGGACATGGAGAGGAGGTAGAGTAATACAGTCATGCTTCCCCTCCTTCTTTCCCCTTTCCTCTCCTCTTCCTGGTATTATCATTCTTATGGTTGTAGGAATAGTTATATAAGTATGGATGGAGTTTTATGGGCCCCGGATGTGGTGTGTGGTATCTCTCCCTCCCTCTTTTCCTCCTCTCTCCATGTGTCCCTTCTTTTCCTCCTCTCTGTCCAATTGTTTCCATCTTCTCCTCTCTTCTTCCCTCTGTTCACCCTCACCTCTCTCTTTCCATCTCCCACCCTCCTCTCCCTTTCTTCTCCCCCCTAGCTGCAATAATCACATCACTCACAGCACTTCACAGCTCTGTACGTTCAATCAGCAACTCCAGACTCCACTGTGCCTCTTAAAGTAGAGTCAGACCACAGGAGACGGGGCAACAAAGGGCCTTGCGGTTGTGCCATCCACCAGCCTTCCACCAGCCATCCAACAGCCTCCCTGGAAACAATAACACTGGGCCGTTGGACTCTTCGGACTCACCAGACTCAGTGCTCAGAGCAGAGCAGCAGACAGACACTGTAGTGGTCCTGCAGGATACAGTTCAGCCTGAGTCCAGCTGCTACCAGACAGGGAGGACCCAGGATGCAATAGATACGTCACACAAGCAGAGTGAGTGAGGACACACACACGCACACGCACACGCACACATAGGCTCAATCCCAATACAACCCCCTTAGCCCTGCCCCTGTTTTCGAGCAGTCCAATACCCCACCGAGGACTGCTCGAGAACAGAGCAACTAGTGGTAGGGAGGGCTAAGTAAGGCCTATGGAAAGGGACATCACTACAGTACATCATTCGGGCACATCAGAAACTGCCAATGGATACCACACAATTTATTGACGATGAGCCTTGTGTTTTCACAATGCCTGTACTGGGGGCTGTTATAAATTCTTTATATTTCTCATGCAACAACCACGTACTTACCCTATGAGCAACAAATGAGAGCAGTAGAACAACAATGTTCCCTCTGGCTGTGGTTCAAGGTGGAGTTGTACTGAAGCAGGACTTTCATTCCATAGCAGTTTGACATGTAACGTTAACAGTCACATTTCCTTCACTCAGTCATTACTCGTTGAAGCATTAGAACAATTAAAACCACTGTTCTGAACTAATATTTATACCAAACATTTTACACAACCCAGATCGGCTACATAGCTACACAGATAGCAAAACATTTCCCCCTGCTTGCTATATTCCGCTTTTCCCTACTTCCAAGGCTATAAATACAGTTAAATACCATTTTAATTGTCACATGCTTCGTAGACAACAGGTGTAGACTAACAGTGAAACGCCTACTTATTGGTCCTTTTCCAATTGTGTATATATATAATAATAGCAATAATGGCACAGTGAATAATGAAAAAACATAACGAGTAAAAATAACGGCTATATATAGGGAGAGGGAAATAACATGGCAATATACAGGAAGTAGAAAATAACATGGCTATGTACAGGGAGTAGAAAACATGGTTACATATAGGGAGTAGAAAATAACATGGCTATGTACAGGGAGTAGAAAATAGCATGGCTATGTACAGGGAGTAGAAGATAACATGGCTATGTACAGGGAGTAGAAAATAACATGGCTATGTACAGGGACTGGAAAATAAATAATGGCTATACATTTTATTTTTTTATTTTTATTTCACCTTTATTTAACCAGGTAGGCAAGTTGAGAACAGTTCTCATTTACAATTGCGACCTGGCCAAGATAAAGCAAAGCAGTTCGTCACATACAACGACACAGAGTTACACATGGAGTAAAACAAACATACAGTCAATAATACAGTAGAAACAAGTCTATATACGATGTGAGCAAATGAGGTGAGGTAAAGGCAAAAGGCCATGGTGGCAAAGTAAATACAATATAGCAAGTAAAACACTGGAATGGTAGATTTGCAGTGGAAGAATGTGCAAAGTAGAAATTAAAATAATGGGGTGCAAAGGAGCAAAATAAATAAATAAATAAATAAAATAAAATAAATACTGTAGGAAAAGAGGTAGTTGTTTGGGCTAAATTATAGGTGGGCTATGTACAGGTGCAGTAATCTGTGAGCTGCTCTGACAGCTGGTGCTTAAAGCTAGTGAGGGAGATAAGTGTTTCCAGTTTCAGAGATTTTTGTAGTTTGTTCCAGTCATTGGCAGCAGAGAACTGGAAGGAGAGCCGGCCAAAGAAAGAATTGGTTTTGGGGGTGACCAGAGAGATATACCTGCTGGAGCGCGTGCTACAGGTGGGTGATGCTATGGTGACCAGCGAGCTGAGATAAGGGGGTACTTTACCTAGCAGGGTCTTGTAGATGACATGGAGCCAGTGGGTTTGGCGCCGAGTATGAAGCGAGGGCCAGCCAACGAGAGCGTACAGGTCACAATGGTGGGTAGTACAGTACAGTGCCTTGCGAAAGTATTCAGCCCCCTTTAACTTTGCGACCTTTTGCCACATTTCAGGCTTCAAACATAAAGATATAAAACTGTATTTTTTTGTGAAGAATCAACAACAAGTGGGACACAATCATGAAGTGGAACGACATTTATTGGATATTTCAAACTTTTTTAACAAATCAAAAACTGAAAAATTGGGCGTGCAAAATGATTCAGCCCCCTTAAGTTAATACTTTGTAGCGCCACCTTTTGCTGCGATTACAGCTGTAAGTCGCTTGGGGTATGTCTCTATCAGTTTTGCACATCGAGAGACTGACATTTTTTCCCATTCCTCCTTGCAAAACAGCTTGAGCTCAGTGAGGTTGGATGGAGAGCATTTGTGAACAGAAGTTTTCAGTTCTTTCCACAGATTCTCAATTGGATTCAGGTCTGGACTTTGACTTGGCCATTCTAACACCTGGATATGTTTATTTTTGAACCATTCCATTGTAGATTTTGCTTTATGTTTTGGATCATTGTCTTGTTGGAAGACAAATCTCCGTCGCAGTCTCAGGTCTTTTGCAGACTCCATTAGGTTTTCTTCCAGAATGGTCCTGTATTTGGCTCCATCCATCTTCCCATCAATTTTAACCATCTTCCCTGTCCCTGCTGAAGAAAAGCAGGCCCAAACCATGATGCTGCCACCACCATGTTTGACAGTGGGGATGGTGTTCAGGGTGATGAGCTGTGTTGCTTTTACGCCAAACATAACGTTTTGCATTGTTGCCAAAAAGTTCAATTTTGGTTTCATCTGACCAGAGCACCTTCTTCCACATGTTTGGTGTGTCTCCCAGGTGGCTTGTGGCAAACTTTAAACAACACTTTTTATGGATATCTTTAAGAAATGGCTTTCTTCTTGCCACTCTTCCATAAAGGCCAGATTTGTGCAATATACGACTGATTGTTGTCCTATGGACAGAGTCTCCCATCTCAGCTGTAGATCTCTGCAGTTCATCCAGAGTGATCATGGACCTCTTGGCTGCATCTCTGATCAGTCTTCTCCTTGTATGAGCTGAAAGTTTAGAGGGACGGCCAGGTCTTGGTAGATTTGCAGTGGTCTGATACTCCTTCCATTTCAATATTATCGCTTGCACAGTGCTCCTTGGGATGTTTAAAGCTTGGGAAATCTTTTTGTATCCAAATCCGGCTTTAAACTTCTTCACAACAGTATCTCGGACCTGCCTGGTGTGTTCCTTGTTCTTCATGATGCTCTCTGCGCTTTTAACGGACCTCTGAGACTATCACAGTGCAGGTGCATTTATACAGAGACTTGATTAAACACAGGTGGATTGTATTTATCATCATTAGTCATTTAGGTCAACATTGGATCATTCAGAGATCCTCACTGAACTTCTGGAGAGAGTTTGCTGCACTGAAAGTAAAGGGGCTGAATAATTTTGCACGCCCAATTTTTCAGTTTTTGATTTGTTAAAAAAGTTTGAAATATCCAATAATCCACTTCATGATTGTGTCCCACTTGTTGTTGATTCTTCACAAAAAAATACAGTTTTATATATTTATGTTTGAAGCCTGAAATGTGGCAAAAGGTCGCAAAGTTCAAGGGGGCTGAATACTTTCGCAAGGCACTGTATATGGGGCTTTGGTGAAAAAACGGATGGCACTGTGATAGACTGCATCCAATTTGATGAGTAGGGTATTGGAAGCTATTTTGGAAATGACATCGCCGAAGTCGAGGATTGGTAATATGATCAGTTTTACAAGGGTATGTTTGGCAGCATGAGTGAAGGATGCTTTGTTGCGAAATAGGAAACCAATTCTAGATTTAACTTTGGATTGGAGAAGTTTGATGTGGGTCTGGAAGGAGATTTTACAGTCTAACCAGACAGCTAGGTATTTGTAGTTGTCAATGTATTCTAAGTCAGAGCCGTCCAGAGTAGTGATGTTGGACAAGCGGGCAGGTGCAGGCAGCGATCGGTTGAAGAGCATGCATTTAGTTTTACTTGTATTTAAGAGCAATTGGAGGCCACGGAAGGAGAATTGTATGGCATTGAAGCTTGCCTGGAGGGTTGTTAACACTGTGTCCAAAGAAGGGCCAGAAGTATGCAGAATGGTGTCGTCTGCGTAGAAGTGGATCAGAGACTCACCAGCAGCAAGAGCGACATCATTGATGTATACAGAGAAGAGAGTCGGTCCAAGAATTGAACCCTGTGGCACCCCCATAGAGACTGCCAGAGGTCCAGACAGCAGACCCTCCGATTTGACACACTGAACTCTACCAGAGAAGTAGTTGGTGAACCAGGCGAGGCAATCAAATCAAATCAATCATTTGAGAAACCAAGGCTGTCGAGTCTGCCGATGAGGATGTGGTGATTGACAGAGTCAAAAGCCTTGGCCAGATCAATGAATACGGCTGCACAGTAATGTTTCTTATTGATGGCGGTTAAGATAACGTTTAGAACCTTGAGCGTGGCTGAGGTGCCCCCATGACCAGCTCTGAAACCAGATTGCATATCAAATCAAATCAAATCAAATCAAATTTTATTTGTCACATACACATGGTTAGCAGATGTTAATGCGAGTGTAGCGAAATGCTTGTGCTTCTAGTTCCGACAATGCAGTAATAACCAACAAGTAATCTAACTAACAATTCCAAAACTACTGTCTTGTACACAGTGTGAGGGGATAAAGAATATGTACATAAGGATATATGAATGAGTGATGGTACAGAGCAGCATAGGCAAGATACAGTAGATGGTATCGAGTACAGTATATACATATGAGATGAGTATGTAAACAAAGTGGCATAGTTAAAGTGGCTAGTGATACATGTATTACATAAGGATACAGTCGATGATATAGAGTACAGTATATACGTATGCATATGAGATGAATAATGTAGGGTAAGTAACATTATATAAGGTAGCATTGTTTAAAGTGGCTAGTGATATATTTACATAATTTCCCATCAATTCCCATTATTAAAGTGGCTGGAGTTGAGTCAGTGTCAGTGTGTTGGCAGCAGCCACTCAATGTTAGTGGTGGCTGTTTAACAGTCTGATGGCCTTGAGATAGAAGCTGTTTTTCAGTTTCTCGGTCCGAGCTTTGATGCACCTGTACTGACCTCGCCTTCTGGATGATAGCGGGGTGAACAGGCAGTGGCTCGGGTGGTTGATGTCCTTGATGATCTTTATGGCCTTCCTGTGACATCGGGTGGTGTAGGTGTCCTGGAGGGCAGGTAGTTTGCCCCCGGTGATGCGTTGTGCAGACCTCACTACCCTCTGGAGAGCCTTACGGTTGAGGGCGGAGCAGTGGCCGTACCAGGCTGTGATACAGCCCGCCAGGATGCTCTCGATTGTGCATCTGTAGAAGTTTGTGAGTGCTTTTGGTGACAAGCCGAATTTCTTCAGCCTACTGAGGTTGGCAAATTTCTGCTTGAAAAAGCTAGCCTTGGCTTTTCTAACTGCCTGTGTATAATGGTTTCTAGCTTCCCTGAAAAGCTGCATATCACAGGGGCTTTTCGATGCTAATGCAGAATGCCATAGGATGTTTTTGTGTTGGTTCTCTCCAGACCTGACTGCCCTTAACCAAGGGCTATATCTGTTCCTGGTTCTAAATTTCTTGAATTGGGGCATGCTTATTTAAGATGGTTAGGAAGGCATTTAAAAAAAATAACCAGGCATCCTCTACTGACGAGATGAGATCAATGTCCTTCCAGGATACCCCTTCCAGTTTAGGTCGCCTAGCAGCACGAGCTCTGAAGATAGATGGGGGACAATCAGTTCACATACGGTGTCCAGAACACAGCTGGGGGCAGAGGGTGGTCTATAGCAGGTGGCAACAGTGAGAGACTTGTATTTAGAGAGGTGGATTTTTAAGAGTAGAAGGTCAAATTGTTTGGGTACAGACCTGGATAGTAAGACAGAACTATGCTGGCTATCTTTGCAGTAGATTGCAACACCGCCCCCTTTGGCAGTTCTATCTTGTCTGAAAATGTTGTAGTTAGGTATGAAAATGTCAGAATCTTTGGTGGTCTTCCTAAGCCAGGATTCAGACACAGCTAGAACATCCGGGCTGGCAGAGTGTGCTAAAGCAGTGAATAAAACAAACTTAGGGAGGAGGCTTCTAATGTTAACATGCATGAAACCAAGGCTTTTGTGGTTACAGAAGTCATCAAAAGAGAGCACCTGGGGAATAGGAGTGGAGATAGGCACTGCAGGGCCTGGATTCACTTCTACATCACCAAAGGAAAAGAGGAGGAGTAGGATAAGGGTACGGCTAAAAGCAATGAGAATTGGTCGTCTAGAACGTCTGGAACAGAGAGTAAAAGGAGGTTTCTGGGGGCGATAAAATAGCTTCAAGGTGTAATGTACAGACAAAGGTATGGTAGGATGTGAATACAGTGGAGGTAAACCTAGGTATTGAGTGATGATGAGAGAGATATTGTCTCTAGAAACATCATTGAAACCAGGAGATGTCATCGCATGTGTGGGTGGTGGAACTAATAGGTTGGATAAGGTATAGTGAGCAGGACTAGAGGCTCTACAGGGAAATAAGCCAATAAACAATAACCTGAACAGCAATGGACAAGGCATATTGCCATTAAGGAGAGGCTTTCTTAGTCGAGTGATCAAAAGGGTCCAGTGAGTAGTGAGGTTGGTTGGGATCATGGTGATTCAGACAGCTAGCCGGGCCATTGGTAGCATGGCGATTCCGGATGTTTGCTCCGGAATCAACATAAGCCGATAGTCACACGGATAGCAGCTAGCTAACTGTGAGATCCAGGTATAAATGTCCAGAGCTTGCAGTTGAAATCCGGGGACATGGAAAGAAAAATAGGTCCGGTAAGTTCCGGTCTGAGCCGCGTCGTACAAAACTGGCGATAGATTTTCGAGCTAAAGGATAGCTGATGACCACAAACCGTGGTTAGCTGAATACTGACGATTAGCCAGTAAAAAAGCTAACTAGCTTCTGATTAGCTTCTGGTTAGCTTCAGGCTAGCTTCTGGCTAGCTTCTGGTTAGCTTCTGGTTAGCTTCTGGTTAGCTTCTGGCTAGCTTCTGGTTAGCTTCTGGTTAGCTTCTGGTTAGCTTCTGGTTAGCTTCTGGCTAGCTTCTGGTTAGCTTCTATGGAGGATTACAGATTTGGGGTAAATAATACTTTCTTTCTTTTTTATATAAATAGGTGAGGCAGGTTGCAGGAGAGTGTTTTGAAGATGAGTTTATGGAAAATAAAAAAATATACATAAAAAGGTATGCGAAGAAAGTTGTAAATATATATATATATATATATATATATATATATATATATATATATATATATACGGGACACGACAAGACGAGGACAAAAGACGTCTGACTGCTATGCCATCTTGGTGACATCAAATAAGGAATGGAAAATAACATGGCTATGTATAGGGAGTGGAAAACAACATGGTTATACATAGGCAGTATAATATAACATGGCTATATACAAGGAGTGGAAAATAACATGGTTATATACAGGGAGTACCAGTACTTAGTCGATGTTCAGGGGTACAAGGTAGTTGAGGTAGCTATGTACTGTACATATAGGTAGGGGTAAAGTGACTAGCAGCAACAGTGTGTGTGTGTGTGTGTGTGTGTGTGTTGAGGTGTCAGTGTAAGAATGTGTGAATGTGTGGGTAGAGTCCAGTGTAAGTATGTATGGATAGAGTCCAGTGTGTGCATAGTCAGTGTAAGTATGTATGGATAGATTCCAGTGTGTGCATAGAGTCAGTGCAGGAGAGTCAATGCAGGTAGTCCGGGTAACCATTTGATTAGCTGTTTAGCAGTCTTGTTAATAAGATTTATGGCTTGGGGGTGGAAGCTGTTCAGGGTCCTGTTGGTTCCAGACTGCATTGATACCGCTTGCTGTGTGGTAGCAGAGAGAACAGTTTGTGGCTTGGGTGACTGGATTCTTTGACAATTTTTTGGGACCTTCCTCTGACACGCCTGTTATAGAGGTCCTGCATGACAGGGAGCTTGGCCCGAGTGATGTACTGGGCAGTACAAAGTCCTACCACCAGCGGGCGAATGGAGTTTGCTGTTAGCAAGGGATTTCTCTAATCTCAAATTTGGCGTGCCACCTTCTAGCTGACCACAGCCAGCCAGAGGCTACAAGCAGTTTTGTTGTCTCTTTAAATACCTTACATTTGTTGTGATTTTAATTATGTTTATTTGCCAATTTAAAAACCCAATACAACCACACGTGAACATAATGCAGTCCTGTCATTGAGGATGATGCAAACGGTTCCTTTCTAGCTAAAAATGCCACTACCTAAATTGCCTCACCCACTTTTTGAAAAGTGCTGATCACTACGTACAGTCATAGAACCAGTAGATAGTGATAGCGCTGACATCATCCACGTATTCCTATGGAAAACTCCCAGTGGTGCATGAAATATTATAATTTGAAGCACCAAAAAAACGCTGAGTATCATGGTGAAAGTTGGCCGTAACTACAGTAGCAAAGGATCATGGTTGATGTAGTCGTTTTCATCTTGCCTGAGAGAGTCAACCTATAAGCACACCAGAACCCCTTAGGCGCACGTGCAAAGAGCTTGCATGAGGGCGCGAGCCTCCTCGTAGCCTGCCAGCCCGTGATTGATCTGTGTCAGCACGTGGTCCCGTGTGATTACAAATGTAGTATTCGGAATGGATTAGTATTTCATGAAATATCTTGATTTCTAGCTAACTTTAAAATAATTCACAGTGGTGGTCAAACTTAATCACAATAAACACATTTTAGAGCCTAAGAGAGCCTAAAACGAGAGAGCCTAAAATGACCAGAACAAGCCAAAAAGCCTCAGTAGGAAGTTTTCTTTGTTAAAATCCTCAATCGAATTTTAAAACCTGTCTTTGATACTTGATAGTTTTAACCAACGTGTTTATTGATTTTTCTAGTTTTTAGTTCTCAGTTGTCCATGCAGCAGACTGGAATGCAGAGTTTGTTTACTTAAGTAAGTGCTTTCCTTCATTTGTGAGTAGATTTACTTGCATAACGTTAATGACAATGAGGACAAAAAAAGGCTAGCTAGCCTAGCTAGTTACGTTACTTGGCTCGTTTGCTAACGTTAGTTAGATGGCTTGCTAGCTAGAAACATGAACTTTTTATTTTATTTTTTTATTTTATTTAACCTTTATTTGGCAACTTGGCCATTGCTAGCTAACTAAATTGTTGTTGACTATATGATTGTGTCCTTGCTAGCTGAGTTACTTAGCTAGCTAGCTTGCTAAATTTAGATGGTTTGCTAGCTAACAACATTGACTAACATTTCAGCTACAGTGCCTTCAGAAAGTATTCACACCTCTTCACTTTTTCCACATTTTTACAAAATGGGATTAAAATGGATTTAATTATTTTTTGTCAATGATTAACACAAAATACTATAATCTCAAAATGGAAGAAAAACGTGAACATTTGTAAAAAATAAACAAAAATAAATTAATGAAAACATGTTACAGTCCTGTATTGAACTCTGAAAGCCATCAACTAAATCATATAGCTATCTTTTGGTATACACACTGTCAATCAATTTCGACCTTCCGCAGAGTAAACATGATTGTTTGTTTAGTTCCATCTTTGACTGACATTAGCTAAAGTAAGCTAGCTAATTTTACTCTTATTACTCAATTTGGTAGCCATCTACTCCACCCTATATCTAGCTCACTCCCTCTCTGTGTGTTGGTAGCAATGATGAATGTGTGTAAATCGTCTATGGTTGACTAGTTGGTTCTCAGCAGGCCAGCAATCTTGCTGCCAATTTAGTGATGAAAGTTAATTAACAGCAAGCTGACAAAACTGTCATGTCCATGTTAGGAATGCTTAGCTAGCCAGTCTAATATAGATCAATACAATTAGTGGGGTGGTTAAATTGTGTTTTGTTCTGTGTTTTGTTGTAGGTGGTACAGAATCGGATTCCACCAACGTACACTTCAAACCCCTTGCTCTGCACAAGGTGAAGATAACTTGGCAAAAATATTTACAAGCTACTGTGTCAGCTAAGATAGCTAATTTTACAGTAAGCATTGTATACATGAATTGGGTAGTGTTTGTATGGTTTGTGTTATGGATTACATGTGGTTAGAGGTAGCGTCAGGACCACAGAGTACCTTCCAGACCATGTAATCAATTTAGTCTACCCCTCTTCTTTGTACCTTTGCTTTTTGTAAAACTTATCTTATCTTCAGTCATTCTACAGTGCCCTGCTGAAAAATACAAGTACATAAGCACAAGGAGCGGACAGGCCTTGTGGTTATGGAGCACAACAAGATTGTGGGACAGAAACCAGCAAGGGACACTGAAAGGTATAAAATCAAGACTACAACAGCAATGACACAACCACATCATTCTTCTCTGCAGATTCTCAAAACACATTACAAAGACCTCTCTACAAAATTCCCCTGCAAAGGGCTACTATTGACAAGTATGATCTGTCAATGTGCTGTGGGAGGTTTACTGAGAGTAAATCGAGATGAGGAAGGGTTTTTGGTTGTGCAGGGTTGTGCTTAGACAGTAAATGTATTGTTGTGTATGAGAGCGATTAAGGTGCAATTTCTCCTCAATCTCCCATACACAAAAATGTAAACGTATAAACTGACTTCCTAAGGCTATTTACCAGAAAATCTTCTGCAAGAGGTCCAAACAATTGGTGGTTAAGGAGCCCTACAATGCTTTTGGCAGTCTTATCCAACTGGCTGTTCACCGCAGACAGAACAGGCCCATCACCATAAGCGCAAAGAGTATCAGGTTCCCCAGCCCACCATGCCAAACACAATTGCCAGTGTTATGAAGCCGGATAAAGTACTATGGCTGCGTTTACACAGGCAGTCCAATTCTGATATTTTTTTCATTAATTGGTCTTTTGACCAATCAGATCAGTTCGGAAAAAGATCTGATGTGATTTAAGACCAATTATTGGGAAAAATATCAGAATTGAGCTGCCTGTATTAAAGCAGCCAGTGTGGCTCAGCATAAGACCATGTGAATAGGGGTCTCCAACCCTGTTCCTGGAGAGCTACCCTCTTGTAGGCTTTTGCTCCAACCCCACTTGTAACTAACCTAGTTCAGTTTATAAACCAGCTAATTATTAGAATCAGGTGTGCTAGATTAGCGTTGGAGTGAAAACCTAAAGGACTGTAGCTCCCCAGGAACAGGGTTGGTGAGCCCTGTGTAGAACCACCAAAAAGAAATATGGATATTTTCTATCAATCTTTGAAATTGATCTGCCCTTATGGATTCACAGACTATATTTATATAAGCTGTACAGTACTTTCTGTAGCAACAAAGAGATACTAGACATTCAGATTTCCAAAGAATGTTTGTTTATTTGTCAAATTCTAAAATACATGGGAGTGTATACTATTTAATGCCAACTCTATCAACTGGGTATTGAACAAGAATGTTATATGGTAAAAGTAACTTACAAAAAAAATAGATGAACATTGTAGTATAGTTCAGTGTGTCCAAGTGCTACTCAGATGTAGAGACATACGAGTGCAGAGAACTGTAGCTACAGATTGTTAGACCAGATAATGTGATTTAACCAAAGATTTTTGCCGACATCTTGTCTTTCAAGTCTTCTCTCATTGATCGAGACAGGTGGGTGTCCACCCCAAAGCGGCATTTGAACGTAAACATTAATTTTTTTGTCAAAATGCGTTTTGCCTTCTGGAATATGTGAACTTTCATGTGCATTAATAACAAACGTGTATTCTATCCATAAATACGATTGTTAAATTACGGGCCTAGTTGGTTTAGCCACGGAAAAAGAGGGGAACCTTCCCGCTAGCCATGGTTGGCTGAGATAATGGATGGGTTGGACATGCTGGGAGATGAGTTTGGATTGATCTGCCATGTAGCATGCATCTGTCTATAACGTGAGCTGTTCACTATGTGTTGACAGTCCTTTCTACCATGACATTTTTTGAAAGATATAACGTTAGCCATCGAGAACTACAAAAGTTTTGCTACTTTTCTCAACAACATTGATGCCCTGAATTTAGCAGGGGCTATTGACAGATCAGTTGGAAAAAGGGATGGTCTACTTTCTGCACATGCCATGGTCAGTGTGAACCAGAGTGACTTGATATAACGCTGGCCAAACAAGATGTAACTACAAACAAGAGATAATTGGTTCCAGTCTCCAGTGAAGTGTTCATCCATGTATGCAGGTAAGTCTAGCTACATTTACAGATAAGTTTCTAATTTTGTCAGAAAGTTGTTTTTATTGCAAGTTAAAGCGTACTGTTAGTTAGCTAGCAAATGTTAGCTTGCTGGCTCAGTAGTTAATGTTACGTGTATGATCTGTTTGGTGATATTATTCAAATATTACTTATTACCGTGCTTCTACACCTGCATTGCTTGCTGTTAAGGGTTTTAGGCTGGGTTTCTGTACAGCACTTTGAGATATCAGCTGATGTACGAAGGGCTATATAAATAAATTTGATTTGATATTATTCAAATCAGAAATCCATTTGCATTGTTAGTTAAGGCCTAATGTTAGCTAGCTAACATTGAACCTAGTTTGTTAGATTTAGCTACCTGCAAATTCATACTACAGCTATGACAATGTTTGTATTGGTAATAGCAGTGGTGGACAAAATACCCAATTGCCATACTTGAGTAAAAATGAAGATACCTTAACAGAAAATGACTCAAGTAAAAGTGAAAGTCACCCATTAAAATACTACTTGAGTAAAAGTCAAAAGGTATTTGATTGTTTAATATACTTTAGGCTAGGCACCACAGGCAAAACTTTTGATTTTGCTTCTGTCAATTTTCAGATTTGGGGATATTTTCCAACTATAACTTCCATACTTTCATAAAATGTAAAATCGGATGTGAATAAAAATAGGCGATCTCAGTTAGCCAATGCGAGAAAATCAGTGAATGAAAGAAAAAATTAGCCTGATCAGCCAATCGAGGCAGTGTCAGGATAGGTAGAGGAAGAAAAGGAGGTAGTCGGCAGTTGAGATGAAGATGACAGCTAGCAGCGATTAACCAGACAGCAGCCAGCCAGCCAACAGTGACTTTTATTCCACACATCACAAATAAAGCATCTTGTCCATGCCCTAAGTGTCTAAATGCTGGACTGAAAATCACCATAGACCCCACCAACCAGGGATTCTGTCATGTTAGACTGTGCACACTGTGAAGGTAATCGTGATTTAGGAGCGTTTACACTTCCTCCAGGCTGCAGGAGTGATCCAGGGGAGATGTGGCATTTGATATAAATGTGAGGATGGTTCTTCTAGCCCACGAACTTGGACATGATTATGCAGCTCTAAAGAAAATAAGCAAAGTCATAGGGATTCCTTCCTTCTGTCTCCGATCCTATAAGAGACATGACCGGAGAGTGACAGGTAAATAAAAAGGGGGAGTAGCCCATTATTGTCAGGTGACTTGCTGTGTACAGTGCCTTGCGAAAGTATTCGGCCCCCTTGAACTTTGCGACCTTTTGCCACATTTCAGGCTTCAAACATAAAGATATAAAACTGTATTTTTTTGTGAAGAATCAACAACAAGTGGGACACAATCATGAAGTGGAACGACATTTATTGGATATTTCAAACTTTTTAACAAATCAAAAACTGAAAAATTGGGCGTGCAAAATTATTCAGCCCCCTTAAGTTAATACTTTGTAGCGCCACCTTTTGCTGCGATTACAGCTGTAAGTCGCTTGGGGTATGTCTCTATCAGTTTTGCACATCGAGAGACTGAAATATTTTCCCATTCCTCCTTGCAAAACAGCTCGAGCTCAGTGAGGTTGGATGGAGAGCATTTGTGAACAGCAGTTTTCAGTTCTTTCCACAGATTCTCGATTGGATTCAGGTCTGGACTTTGACTTGGCCATTCTAACACCTGGATATGTTTATTTTTGAACCATTCCATTGTAGATTTTGCTTTATTTTTTGGATCATTGTCTTGTTGGAAGACAAATCTCCATCCCAGTCTCAGGTCATTTGCAGACTCCATCAGGTTTTCTTCCAGAATGGTCCTGTATTTGTCTCCATCCATCTTCCCATCAATTTTAACCATCTTCCCTGTCCCTGCTGAAGAAAAGCAGGCCCAAACCATGATGCTGCCACCACAATGTTTGACAGTGGGGATGGTGTGTTGCTTTTACGCCAAACATAACGTTTTGCATTGTTGCCAAAAAGTTCAATTTTGGTTTCATCTGACCAGAGCACCTTCTTCCAAATGTTTGGTGTGTCTCCCAGGTGGCTTGTGGCAAACTTTAACCGACACTTTTTATGGAGATCTTTAAGAAATGGCTTTCTTCTTGCCACTCTTCCATAAAGGCCAGATTTGTGCAATATACGACTGATTGTTGTCCTATGGACAGAGTCTCCCACCTCAGCTGTAGATCTCTGCAGTTCATCCAGAGTGATCATGGGCCTCTTGGCTACATCTCTGATCAGTCTTCTCCTTGTATGAGCTGAAAGTTTAGAGGGACGGCCAGGTCTTGGTAGATTTGCAGTGGTCTGATACTCCTTCCATTTCAATATTATCGCTTGCACAGTGCTCCTTGGGATGTTTAAAGTTTGGGAAATCTTTTTGTATCCAAATCCGGCTTCACAACAGTATCTCGGACTTGCCTGGTGTGTTCCTTGTTCTTCATGATGCTCTCTGCGCTTTTTACGGACCTCTGAGACTATCACAGTGCAGGTGCATTTATACGGAGACTTGATTACACACAGGTGGATTGTATTTATCATCATTAGTCATTTAGGTCAACATTGGATCATTCAGAGATCCTCACTGAACTTCTGGAGAGAGTTTGCTGCACTGAAAGTAAAGGGGCTGAATCATTTTGCACGCCCAATTTTTCAGTTTTTGATTTGTTAAAAAAGTTTGAAATATCCAATAAATGTCGTTCCACTTCATGATTGTGTCCCACTTGTTGTTGATTCTTCACAAAAAAATACAGTTTTATATCTTTATGTTTGAAGCCTGAAATGTGGCAAAAGGTCGCAAAGTTCAAAGGGGCCGAATACTTTCGCAAGGCACTGTATAAATAATATTTATTTCCTTGCTCCAGCAAATGTATTCAATTAATAAAAAGAGTGATAGGAAAACATAACTATACAATGAGACTGTCACATTGGCCTAAATTGTTATAGGGCTGTAGCCTACTGTGATCACTGAGAAATTAGCTTTACTTAAAGTAATTACATGCTGATATGCTAATATTTACATAGGGTAATATGCTGATATTTAGTCCTGCAGTTATGACTGTAATGTTGACAGACATAAGTACTTTCCTCCTCCACTTTAGTTGCAGATATTCAGAGAAGGCTACAGTCAATGGAGAGTGCTGCAAAGCAAATTAAAAGAGAATACGCAGATATTGACCCAGACATACTGTGGCAGAGTTGCTGTAGGAGGATGAGGATGCCATCATAGACATTGACATATCCTTCGATGGCACTTGGCACAAGATAGAAATCACTTCCAACTACGGTATAGGTGTGTGCATTGGTGCTGATACCAGCATACACAGATTCTTTGGTCTTATAGTCGGACTAATACCGCGGCTTTAAAAAAATATTTTGTCGTTTTTGATTTTAAGCGTAATTTTATCTGTGAATATATGCAAAATTTGCATCTGTCATATATGTGAATATTTTATAAACTGTTTTGTAAAAGTCTGACAATTGAGTGTCTTATCAAAACAAAATAAAACAATCTGCCTTGAAGCAATGTGTTGAAAAACATATTCTCGTAATATGGTTATGCCTCATTTGCATATTTTAATTTTTAAATAAATAAAACCTGTAATACAATAGATTTTTGTATTTAAGTATACTTTCAAATGGTACATTTTCAGTCTTATGAGCGTAAAGGGAAAAAATCCCTATTAACCTGTGGTGCCTGGCCTTCAAAAATATACTTAAGTATCAAGTGAAAGTATAAATCATTTCAAATGCCTTATATTAGGCAAACCAGATGGCACAATTTTGTTGTTTTTATTTTACGGATAGTCAGGGGCACACTCCAACACTCCAAGACATAATTTACAAATGAAGCATTTGTGTTTAGTGAGTCGGCCAGATCAGAGGCAGTAGGGATGACCAGGGATGTTCTTTCCTGTCCTGTTAAGCATTCTAAATGTAACCAGTACTTTTGGGTGCCAGGGAAAATATATGGAATAAAAAGTATATTTATTTTCATTAGGAATGTAGTGGAGTAAAAGTAAAACTTGTCAAAAATATAAATAGTGATGTACAGATACCCCTAAAAACTACTTTAATAGTACTTTAAAGTGTTTTTACTTAAGTACTTTCCTTTCTAACTAGCTAGCTACATGTCTAAACAAAAGACTCCACTTCGGCCAGATTATTACAAGACCCATCAAATTAGCCAGGTGTCTGGGGATGATTACGGCCATCTATTGTATTTAATGAACATGTGTCAATGTCTAGACAATAGTGATGTGGCTGGGGGTGGTTATAGCATTTCCATTAATTGACCCATCAATTTGGACAAGTGTGTTGAGTAAGTGTCATTTTATAATGATAAAGTATTTTTATCCGGACACTTTCTGTTTCTGATATTGCTACTATGCAAGTAACCACCGTTGATATCTTCTGCATCTGTGCAGGTGACAAATAAACATACATTTTATATAGTGTGTGTTTACCACATGTGAATCCTAAAATAGATTGGTGGCGCTAAGGTTTAAGAGGGTGTGAACGATGCTGAATGGGTGTAGACAAAGAAGAGCTCTCCAGTAGGTGTATCAAAGTATTCAAAGACCATTTTCTCAAAAGTGGGGTCACAAGTTTATCAACTTCCTAAGCAGAATTATTTTCCCCATTGTTCCTCAACTGCAGTGTATTATATACAATTTTCTAGTCTAGTCTATACTTTTATCCAATGTAATAAACACAATTTCAAATGTTGCTGCATAAGACCGAATAGAGGTGGTCTGTCACATAATGTTGGATTACTTTAAGGTGTAAAAAAGTATTTATTTTAATATCAGAGCTTTTTTTAAATTCAAACTGACCACCTGCAACTGGACACAGCCATTTTAGGAGACTCCTGTTTCTCTGAATCAAGGACGAAGATGGCATCGCTAACGTTGGTCGAAAACTCTCTGTGCTACACCTACAGTGAAGGAAAAAAGTATTTGATCCCCTGCTGATTTTGTACATTTGCCCACTGGCAAAGAAATGATCAGTCTATAATTTTAATGGAAGGTTTAATTGAACAGTGAGAGACAGAATGGCAACAAAAAAATCTAGAAAAACGCATGTCAAAAATTTTATAAATTGATTTCCATTTTAATGAGGGAAATAAGTATTTGACCCCCTCTCAATCAGAAAGATTTCTGGCTCCCAGGTGTCTTTTATACAGGTAACGAGCTGAGATTAGGAGCACACTCTTAAAGGGAGTGCTCCTAATCTCAGGTTGTTACCTGTGTAAAAGGCACCTGTCCACAGAAGCAATCAATCAATCAGATTCCAAACTCTCTACCATGGCCAAGACCAAAGAGCTCTCCAAGGATGTCAGGGACAAGATTGTAGACCTACACAAGGCTGGAATGGTCTATAAGACCATCGCCAAGCAGCTTGGTGAGAAGGTGACAACAGTTGGTGCGATTATTCACAAATGGAAGAAACACAAAATAACTGTCAATCTCCCTCGGCTTGGGGCTCCATACAAGATCTCACAAAAATCCAGCAAAATGGAGTCGTGATCAGATTTGCCAATGGGAAGGCGGGGGAGGGTCTTGTAGGCACCCGGGAAGTTGGAGTAGCAGTGGTCGAGTATTTTAACAGTGCGAGTAGAACTTTGGTAGCCTTTTCCTCAAATTTGCTTTGTTAAAATCCCCAGCTACAATAAATGTTGCCTCGGGACATCAACATTGTGAACAGAATGTCCCATGGTGGCAGTGGGCTTGTAGTATAGGCATGCATAAGCTACGGACAACGATCACAATTGCATTTTATCCATGGAAATTTGTACGCACAAAGATACCGTGACGAGACCTTGAGGCCCATTCTTGTGTCATTCATCACCTCATGTTCAGCATGATAATTTACGGCCCCATGTTGCAAGGATCTGTACACAATTCCTGGAAGCTAGCTAAGAGCAAAAATAAAAATTATTGGATTTCCCCCACACTGTAACACAGTAGTATGTTAGCCTGCAATACTCAATATGGGTTTCAGTAGATAAACTAAAGTTAGCTAGGTGGCTTGCAGGAAAAATAACTTACTTAGGTAGTCACCATATTTGTCATCTGCCCTCTTGGTGCTGGCATTGGCTATAGCTGAGCTTCTAACGTTAGCTAAATCCAACTCTTTGCTATATTCCGATTGAAACATGGTTGAATGTCACCATGTAGCTAATACATGCTCCATTGTCGAATTTGTGTTGATGAGAGGAATCACTTGAAACTATCTGGTCATCTTTTTCACCTTTGAAAGAAGGATTGTTTTGTCCCCGCCTTGGGGAATGAAGCACCACCCAACAGAAGTTGTAGTCTTTCAGAGACTGGAAAGAATGTGTATATTTAGCAATGAATCTGCCAATAGGTGCCCTGACCTGCCTTCCTTCTGGGCAGTTATGTGTGAAACATATCTCACTGTCCTAGAAATGCCTCAGACATGATGAAAACAAGCCTAGAGTCCCCCAGGGTAAAATTCCCATTTAAGTGTAAAACTAACAATGACTCAATAATCCATGCTATCTGGGAATGCTATGAAGTCCAAAAGTTATGGGCGGAGCTACAAAGTTGGCTGTCAGAAGTATTACAATGTAAACGTACTTTTATTCCATTTGTCTGCATATTTCAAGACATGGCATATGGGGGTGTAATGAGATACCCAATGGGCTGGAAGATTCTCATCACTCATCTTGAAAACACGTATGCTAAATACTTGGAAATTAACACAATGGAAAAACCGAATGATTTATTATTGAGAAATTGAAATAGCATGTGTGACAGAGGAAAAACTAATTGGTACAATTTAAGGCCATGTGGCAAACAACAATACAAGCACTAGGGATGGGGTGTGAGCATGTGGGTCTGGGCTGTTGATGTTCATACGTGAATGTTTGTATCTGGTGTAAAACATTTTTTATATATACAGTAACAGTCAAACGTTTGGACACCTACTCATTCCAAGGTTTTCATTTTGACTATTTTCTACATTGTAGAATAATAGTGATGACATAAACTATGAAATAACACATATGGAATCATGTAGTAACCAAAAAAGTGTTAAACAAATACAAATATATGTTATATTTGAGATTCTTCAAATTAGCCACCCTTTGCCTTGATGACGGCTTTGCACATTCTGTGCCTTCGAAAAGTATTCAGACCCCTTGACTTTTTCCAAATGTTGTTAGGTTTCAGCCTTATTCTAAAATGGATTAAATAAAATATGTTCCTCATCAATCTACACACAATACCCCTTAATGACAAAGCGAAAACTGTTTTCTATACATTTTTGCAAATGTATATAAAACAAAAAAAATCAGAAATAATTTATTTACTGTAAAAAAAAAATCTAAAAACATAATTCCACTTTAACATTATGGTGAATTGTGTGTAGGCCAGTGACAGAAAATCTAAATTCAGTTTAAATATGCTGCAACACAACATTTAGAAAAAGTCAAGGGGTCTGAAAACTTTCTGAATGCAACATATATACTGTAGCTTCAATCAGAAGAGAAAAAAAACAACCTTTATTTAGGTAGCTAATCTGGTGTGTCTTTCAATAAGGTCAATGGCCAGCCCCAGCATCATATTCATCACAGCACCATGTGGATGTAATAGCCATGGAGGTACATTGGGGCAAAAAAGTATTTAGTCAGCCACCAATTGTGCAAGTTCTCCCCCTTAAAAAGATGAGAGAGGCCTGTACATTTTCATCATAGGTACACTTCAACTATGACTGAGAAAAAAAATCCAGAAAATCACATTGTAGGATTTTTAATGAATTTATTTGCAAATGATGGTGGCAAATAAGTATCACATTGTAGGATTTTTAATTAACATAGTCTGTCATTTCTAATACTTCTTTTGCATATTGTACTGTAGCTCAGGTTGCAGGATGTAATGCGCGCCAATGACCTGAAGAAGTCGACAGTGTGGCAGAAGCTACCTTGCATTCTGCCAAATCGTCTTGCCATAGTCTCAACCTGGACTGGGGCAGGGTATAAGGCCTGTTTCAGGGACTTGTTTCTGAAGACCACTCTTCACAGTATGTTTTGATATTATTAAATCCGTTACACTTGTTTTCTCTACTTTTAAGTCAATTCTTAAACTCATGTGTAAGACCATGTGCGATTTAAAATGTAACTCAATGTTCTTTATTTGTGTATAGGAGCCATTCGGAAGAGCCCTGCAACCCGGGATGTCACGGATAAGGTGGTCCAGAGTCAGGCCACCTGTAACCTGAAAGGGGCCTATGATTGTGAAGGTAGGAGGTGGCGGCACACAGGGGAGAGGGATCCACTGCAGTGAGGGTGAACATCAAGTCTCTGACCACTTGTCTCAATGCCAGTTTCTACCCCAAGCCACAAGACTGTTCCAACAGCTGAACCCTGGGCTGATGACTACACCTTACCACACTTACCGTTTATTAATATACTGTACACACTGAATTATTAAAAAAAATTGAATTGGTCTACCAGACCAATGCAATAGTTGTCACCTTACTGCACTACTAATGCATATAGTTTCCTATAATTCTACGCTGCTACTGTACTGTACCTTATTCCACTCACTATGTACATGGGCAAACAATTTCCATAGCCTGCTATATCCCAATTAAACCATTTTTTAAATCTTATTTTCTTTAATCTGCATGCCTCTTGTACTTGATTTAGTTTATTTCATATTTTTATTAGTATGTTGTATATTTACAATGCCCCTTATTTGATTGCTTACCTTTTTTACTTATTTGATTACTATGTCAATTATGCTGCCATTGCACTGTGTGAAGAGCCTGACAATAAAATGTGATTTGACTGGATCGGATTTGTCGTCACCAGTGGATCCAGGTGACCAGGACTGGCCCTCGTGATCTGATATATTTTGCACACACAAAATCATTTACTGGACTTTTCCAGAAACATTTTTCAAATGGAATGGCATCCATTGCATGTTAAATAATACAAATATATAAAAAGTACGTGGTGACAGGGAGAAGGTATGCCGCTGGCTTGAAGCTGAAATTAGCGTCTTGCCTCCGACTGGCAGTTGTAGTGTTGCCGGTCGGGATGAGGGTGCGTGGGCTGTGTGAGGAAAACTGCTGCTTGACAATATCGCGGGCTTCCCGTGTATGAGGAAATGGGCAAAAAAAGCTGGCGCACGGCGCTCGACCACTCTGGAGAGACGCTGGCCTCCCAAGTGCTCATTGCTAACTGGGTACACATCCATAGCATACAGGTATTTGTATCCTCCACTACACCATAAGTAAGAGAAGAGCCACTGTTACATTACCTGCATTGGCAAATATCTTCAATCTCCAACGTTAACGTTACTACAATAAAGAACAAGGACAAGTGATTGACATTGAAATATTTTCTAATGAACAGTAAGGCAAGCTTACAAAATTGTACATACAATTGCAGTAAATACTTCAGCTTGCTAGCTAGATTCTTTACATCCACTGGGTTTCACAAGATGACAGCCTGGTTTGGTGGATTGCTTAGGAGTTCCCAAAACATTAAACAACATTAATTACAATTCATACAAATGTCAAATGCCAATATAGCAAATGAATGTATAGCTAGTTGGCTAATGTAGGCTAATGAGCTAGCTTGTTAAATTGCAATTTTAGTAAACTAATTTTATCACCGAAAAATATGCATACTTGTTTGTCTGTACATTAACTTACAAATTACTCTTAATTGTATGTTTTGCACGATTCGTTATGAAGTTGTAATTACTTACCTTTGCTTCCATCCTAGTATTTTGGTCAACCATCTTCCTGTATCCACTTTAGAGCCTCGGGTCGCAGAGCTTCATGGGAGTTTGGATAACCATGCAATATAAATTCTAAATGTCAATGCGACTTAATTTGGAGGGTGAACTAGAGGAGAAGAGGGTAGCTGCATCCCAATATGGTACCTGGAGTAAGTGCAAGTGGGTGTGTCAAAAGGAAAGTAGTGAACTTGTGGAAAGGAGTGGATGTGTCAAAAGGAAAGTAGTGAACTTGTGGAAAGGAGTGGATGTGTCAAAAGGAAAGTAGTGAACTTGTGGAAAGGAGTGGGTGTGTCAAAAGGAAAGTAGTGAACTTGTGGAAAGGAGTGGATGTGTCTAAAGGAAAGTAGTGGGTTTGTGGAAAGGAGTGGGTGTGTCAAGTCCTCTGCTATAGGTTAGATGCTTTTGATTGAGCTGTGTTTTTTTTCTTTCCGTTTCTTACCATGCAACTACCATACATTGAGCTACGGTACCTTGAGAGTTTGGACTTCTGTTTTTAAACCAGAGGTTGAGTCTGAGTCGTATTTCACTGTTAGTTTTACACACATAATTGAACCTTTTCAGTTATAACTGATGATTGTTTAATTTTTATTAAAATAATTGATTATGGGTGTATGGTTTCATCATGCATTGTATGCGTGTGCTTACTGTGACTGTCACCCTGATATTGGCTACTACGTAGCTGAGCAAATGTCAGGTCTGCTGAGCGCAAACTTGAAAGCTCTGTGCAACTTCTGCTGCACATTTACTGTCAACACTGAGGCTGTACTCAATTTAAGTTATGGTTTTAACCATCTCTGGTGGGACCATTTAAGCCAGGTGAGGTCTCCGCATGTGTGGGGGGTGGGACAGAAGAGCTATCTAAGGCAAGGTGAGCGGAACTGAGGGCTCTACAGTGAAATAAAACAATAAGGACTAGCCGAGACAGCAGTAGGCAAAGCATATTGACATTAGGGAGAGGCATATTGACATTAGAGAGAGGCATAAAGCAGTCACAGGTGTTGATCAGGAGAGCTAAGACAATGGATAAATGGCAATGAATGGGCAGAGCGGGTCAGTTAGGTACATACAGGACCTGAGTTTGAGGCTAGGGCCAACAGATAAACGAAATGAGGTACCATGTTATTGAAACAGTCTAGGGGGCATCAGCTGTGTATCCGAGTGATCATAGGGTCCAAAGAACAGCAACAGATGAGTCAGGGAGCCGTTAGGCGAGTACTACGCTAGGCGAGTGGGAGACACGGCGCTTAGAAAGCTTAGAAAGATGGGTCTTTGGCAACATCGCAACGGAAAAGCCTGCTCCGCGTTGACAACAAAGGGTCCAGGCCAATTGGCAAAAGAGGTATTGTAGCCCTAGAATTAGCTGGTATATGGGCCTAGCTCATGGCTAGCTCAAGGCTAACTGGTGCTTGCTTCAGGACAGAGGCGTTAGCTAACAGGCGTTAGCTTTCCTCCAGTATCTTCACAAGATCCTTTGCTGTTGTTCAGGGATTGATTTGCACTTTTCGCACCAAAGCACATTCATATCTATGAGACAGAACGCGTCTCTTTCCTGAGCAGTATGGCGGCTGTGTGGTCCGATGGTGTTTATACTTGCATACTATTGTTTGTACAGATGAACGCGGTACCTTCAGAGCTTTGGAAATTGCTCCCAAGGATGAACCAGATTTGTGGAGGTCTAAAATTGTATTTCTGAGGACTATGCTGATTTATTTAGATTTTTCCATAATGTCAAGTAAAGAGGCACTGAGTTTGAAGGTAATCCTTGAAACACATCCACAGGTATACCTCCAGTTTACTGAAATTATGTAAATTAGCCTATCAGAAGCTTCTAAAATCATGACATAATTTTCTGGAATTTTTAAAGTTTAAAGGCACAGTAAATTTAGTGTATGTAAACTTCTGACCCACTGGAATTATGATACAGTGAATTATAAGGGGAATAATCTGTCTGTAATCAATTGTTGGAAAAATTACTTGTGTCATGCACAAAGTAGACTTGCCAAAACTATAGTTTGTTAACAAGAAATTTGTGGAGTGGTTGAAAAACAAATTTTAATGACTCCAATCTATGTGTATGTAAACATCCAACTTCAACTGTACATTCCATGAGACTTTAGAAAAAAACTAGCAGGGCTTGACAATCTGTTTGTCCACTTGTCTTTCAGACAAGGAGGTGACAAAAAATGTTGTGGTTGATACAAGAAACCACTTTTCAAAATAAAATGGATTATTACTCCCATATCATTATTACAGATTCTCTGACAAATCACGCTAGATAGTGTTATCTAAAGTGGAAAACTCATGAAAGTTGAGAAGTTCAAACTCAAACTGATTTTAGCATGTAAATGTTGGCGGGGGCAAAACATATATTTTTCTAGATGTATGCCAGCAAAGCCACTACACAGCACAACACAAAGCTAAACAATACATGAATTGCACTATAACAGTGACAATCGGTGCCCACAAACTGTTAGGGCCTATGTAAAGCTGTCCCAACAGCAGAGCATTCATTTCAGCACCATGGAGTGAATCCTAACCACCGTTACATCTGTCTTGTCTGGCAGCGAAACCGCCTCATTTGCCTTTAAAAAAAACATAGCTGATATGGCTGACTTGCTTAAACAAATGTGGTTTCTACTGACATTTGAGATTTACAAACTATGGCATAAGGGAACGATGAGCGGGTAAGAGGCAATCCGTATTTTCGATTAAGACATTAACGAGCGAGCTAGGACTGATGTAGTCAATATAACTAATTGTTCAGCACTTTTGAAATGTACAGCGACTGAATTCAGAACATGGGCCGTTCTTATGGTATTCTACCTGTACACTAAGTCAGAACCGTAGGATAAATAAAGGAGTCATTTAAGCAAACAATGAAAGCTCTTACAATATTCAATGATTACATTTATCTAAAACAGTTTATAGGCTATATGTGCACCACCAAGTCAGAACAGTAGGCTAATATATGAGGGGGTAAGTGGCCAAATTATTAGGGTGAGACACATGAGCTACTAACAACTTATAACACACTTAGTATTACTTTCTTAGCCACAGTATACACATCTTTCTGGGATATTACATAATTTATGCAGAAGCATACAAGATATTTTTGGACTCACCTTGTTGTGCTGTGCTCCGTTGAACAGGAAGACGGCACGGCGGTCCTTCTTGTGGGCAAAATTTTGTCATCAAACTTTGTCATCAAAGTCTGGCATTCTCTGGATTTATAGTGCTTTCAAGACAACAGGGAACTCTGCAAAAAAGAAGGTTGAATCATGACGTCAGTGATCTTCAGGTCAGAGCTCTAGAAAGAGGCCCGAGTTCCCGACTTGGAATTCCGAGTTGGATGACCGTTCAAAACGTATTTTCCCAATCGGAGCTCGTTTTCGTCAGAGTTCCCAGTTGTCTTGAACTGACTGAAGTCTGAGATTTCCCAGTTCCAAGTTTCCAGTTGTTTTGAACGCAGCAGCAGTCATGCTGGATTGACAGCATAGCCAATGTATTCAACTTTTCCTGGCCCATTGTGATTCATGTGAATGTTTATCCTTTAAACTTGGAAAAGAGATCCTTAAACCCAGACTTTGACCACACATATTCTCCACCAGATAGCAGGCTAGTGATTGCTTTGCAACTCTTGCTGTTAGCTACTGATTCCTTCCAAACCACTCATTGTTGAATTTGCGTTTTCCAACTTTTTGTGTAATGTTTATGGCTGATAAGCACATACATTTGATCTATAATTTCTCTTCATATGACAAGGGTTGAAAAGGATTTGCCAGTAGATTGTCGACTTGATTCATGAAGATGACTGCTTGTCTAGCTTGCTAGCTAAGATTTTGAAAGTATGATGTTGACATGATCAGTCTAATCAAACCTACGGTAGATATAACGTGATTTGACGTCATTTTATCTGTGGCCATTGACCTTGAGCCTTCTTGGATGGGCACTTCTAATGTAAATCTATGGCAGCACCCAAAGGGATTGAACTTTCTTGCTCTCCCTGTAGACTTTGCGGTGATGTAGTGTCCCCATGAGTGACAGAACACTGAGCCAATCACGGTGCAACTAGAGAACATTACCAACCCCTACACTATGTATGTTCCGCTGGCTAACCTACCACCACAGACAGCACTGAGCTAGGCTGAAACACCTGAATTTTGGAGCTGCCTTACTCAAGAGAGCAAAAAAGAGACCTTGTTTGTATGTGGCTTTATTAACTCAAATATCGTTTTGTAACATTGTTTGCAAAAAAATATATAATAATAATAATACACATTACATTCTGAAAGTATTCAGACATCCACCTTTTGTTACGTTACAGCCTAATTCTAAAATGGATTAAATCAAATGTTACTCATGAATCTACACACAATACCCCAAATCAGGGTTTTTGTAATTTTTGCAAAAGTATTACAAATAAAATACAGAAATATCTTCAGGCCCTTTGCCATGAGATTCAAAATTCAGCTCAGGTACATCCTGTTTCCATTGATCATCCTTGAGATGTTTCTACAACTTGATTGGAGTCCACCTGTGGTAAATGCAGTTGATTGGACATGATTTGGAAAGGCACACACCTGTCTACATAAGTTCCCACAGTTGACAGTGCATGTCAAAAAATCCAAGCCATGAGGTTGAAGGAATTGTGTCGAGGCACAGATCTGGGGAAGGGTACCAAAAATGTCTACAGCATTGAAGATCCCCAATGGAAGAAGTTTGGAACCACCAAGACTCTTCTTAGAGCTGTCCGCCCGGTCAAACTGAGCAATCGAGGAAGAAGGGCCTTAGTCAGGGAGATGACCAAGAACCCGATGGTCACACTGACAGAGCTCCAGAGTTCCTCTGTGAAGATGGGAGAACCTTCCAGAATGTTAACCATCTCTGCAGCACTCCACTAATCAGGCCTTTATGGTAGTGGCCAGGCGAAGCAACTCCTCAGTAAAAGGCACATGATGGCCCGCTTGGAGTTTACCAAAAGGCACCTAAAGACTATCAGACCTTTAGAAACAAGATTTTCTGGTCTGATGTAACCAAGATTGAAGTCTTTGGCCTGAATGCCAAGCGTCTGGAGGAAACCTGGAACCTTCCCTACGGTGAGGCATGGTGGTGTCAGCAGCATGCTGTGGGAATGTTTTTCAGAGGCAGGGATCGGGAAAGTAGTCAGGATCGAGGGAAAGATTAACGGAGCAAAGTACTGAGAGATCCTTGATGAAAACATGCTCCAGAGCACTCAGGACCTTTGACTGGGGTTCACCTTCCAACAGGACAACAAACCAAAGCAGACAGACAAAATGTGAAAAAAGTAAACGGGGTCTGAATACTTTCTGAATGCACTTTATATTTATATATACTGTTCAATCTTGTGCTTCTCTGTGCTTAGAGGGTTGCCAAACATTACTGCTTGACATGCAGGAGCGAAGAGCACTGTGTCCCAGTGTTGTTGCCGTTCATGACCTCCCCATTGAATAGTAGACTGCATGTCAAATCAAATTTGATTTGATGATGTGCAGAATGAAAACTTACAGTGAAATGCTTACTGACAAAGCCTTAACCAACAATTTTGTTTTAAGAAAAATAAGTGTTAAGTAAAAAATGTCATAAGTAAAAATAACAAATAATTAAAGAGCAGCAGTAAAATAATAGTTGCGAGGCTATATACAGGGGGTACCGGTACAGAGTCAATGTGCAGGGGAACAGGTTAGTCGAGGTAATTAAGGTTATATGTACATGTAGGTTGAGTTAAAGTAACTATCCATAGATAATAACCAGAGAGTAGCAGCAGCGTAAAATAGGAAGGATGGACAATGCAAATAGTCTGGGTAGCCATTTGATTAGCTGTTCGGGAGTCTTATGGCTTGGGGGTAGAAGCTGTTAAGAATCCTTTTGGACCTAGAATTCGGTACCACTTGCCGTGCAGTAGCAGAGAGGACAGTCAATGACTAGGGTGGCTGGGGTCTTTGACAATTTTTAGGGCCTTCCTCTGACACCTCCTGGTATAGATTTCCTGGATGGCAGGAGGCTTGGCCCCAGTGAGATACTGGGCCGTACGCACTACCTCTGTGGTGCCTTGCGGTCGGAGGCCGAGTGCCATAACAGGCAGTGATGCAACCATGCTCTTGATGGTGCAGCTGTAGAACATTTTGAGGATCTGAGGACCCATGCCAAATCTTTTCAGTCTCCTGAGGGACACACACACACACACACACCATTGTGGGGCACCATTGTGGCTTTCTGCTTGAGCACAGCAGCAATCGTCTGCAGCTCAGTGGGGCTATCGTGTTCACAGGCTTTCCATAACCAGCTCACATTACATAAGACCTGTGTCACACAGCCTGGTGTGTTAGCCAGGCCTGTGTGTGTGTGTATGGGGGGGGGGGGGTTCTCTGCATCTGTGTGTGTGGATTAACAGCCTGGCTGGAAGGTGTGAAGATGTTAATTACGGCTAACGAGCCATGCCTTTGGCTGCGAGGGGATCTTGACACATGTCCTCCACCGGGACACATTTCACCACAGCACTAATGAGCCTCTCTTAAAAGAATGGAAACAGCCAAGAAGGCTTTTACAATTTCCCTTCACTGTTGAGCGATGAGGTAGCAACATCAGGTCTGCTTAGTCAGGGTCTGCTGGCTGTATTATATGCGACACATTTGAATTACTTTGTGTGTGTGTGTGTTAGTTTTAGTGTTGCCCTCGAAAGCATTCCACAGGGATGCTGGCCCATGTTGACTCCAATGCTTCCCACAGTTGTGTCAAGTTGGCTGGGTGTCCTTTTTTTTGTGGTGGACCATTCTTGATACACAAGGGAAACTGTTGAGTGTGAAAAATCCATTACCGTTCTTGACACACTCAAACCGGTGCACCTGTCACCTACTACCATACCACGTTCAAAGGCACAATTGTCTCAAGGCTTAAAACTCATTATTTAACATGTCTGCTCCCCTTCATCTACACTGATTGAAGTGGATTTAACAAGTGACATCAATAAGACATCATAGCTTTCACCTGGTCAGTCTATGTCATGGAAAGAGCAGGTGTTCCTAATGTTTTGTACACTCAGTGTACTATATGCTGAGCGTGTGTGTGTGTGTGTGTGTGTGCTGTGTGTGTGCTGGCTCTGAGTGTGACCCTGTCTCTGGGCCCATGTGCCCCCTGCTACAGTGACATTGGGGGGCTTCTGCAGTGACCCATTGGATTAGTCGAGGAGCAGTGTGCTGGAAAGCAGGCAGCTGAGTGATATACTGTGTGTGTTAAAGTAAGGAGCGTTAAGTGGAACACAAGCCAACGGCAGTAAAATACCCAATATATCTGACAGGGGCTGGCTGTTCAACAGTATATCCCCTCCCAGGCCCTGCCGTGCACACTCGCACGCGTGTATGCAGGTTATCCCTCTCAAGCCTTGTGTGTGTGTGTGTGTGTGTGTGTGTGTGTGTGTGTGTGTGTGTGTGTTTGGATCCAGGCTTAGAGTGACCCTATGAACTGATTTATGTTTGGATTCCCCTCTATTCCCCCTCATATGCTGGGTGGGCCTGAGCATGGAATATGAACTATTAAACCATTTAATAAAGTCTGCTTCACACATGGCTGACAAATTACATCACCCATTAACTGATAGCCTTCCACAGGGGTTTAGAGCAATGAGGAGATAGAGAAAGAGAGGTGGTCCCAAGAGATATTGAAATATTCAAATGTAGATTTAGCCAGAGTGACGTGGAATATTGTGGAACACTGAGGAATACTTCAATAACGGCGGTTCATGTGTGGAAAAAAGAGTGATATGGATTTCTAGTGACATGCCTCAGGATTCAGGAAGGAGGAAAAATGTGTAGCAGACCACTGAGGGGAAATTAAGAAGTGTTTTAAGAATCATGTTTGTGTCATGTTCAGTCAAATGGAATTATGTCATATTTGATAACCGGGACGTCATTTCTGTAATGTGGCGTTCCTATTAGTACATGACTTCTTGATATGAATGCTGTAACTGTGGCATGGTAGCCGGAGTCCAGTTATTATTATGGGATCTCTTGAGCCATCATGAAAATGTTTTCCAACTCCCCCCAGCTCATATTCATAGTTCACACATCCCCAAACATTTGTGAAACATCAATATAAGCGTGGCTTTGTGACCAAATGTGTATGTGAGAACAGCTGAGGCCTCATAAACCTTGAGAAAAGAATAACAGTGAAGCAGCATTCACACAGTGGAGTACCATTTACATGGGCTGTGCTCATAAAGTACCAAATGGAATAAAACAAACTAAAACATGGCTGGACTTGTCCAATAAAGGCGTATTCTTGTTTTCCTTTGTTCTAAAACGTTTTCTGTTGCCTGCCCTAATGAACACGACCCTGGTGTAAACTATGAGACTCAACAGGAGTTCAGTCAGAGGCATCGCTGCTCAGTCGGAGAACCCGCCAAAGCAATGTTTACTCAGCTTCTTTGTTTACAATCTACTGTCCGCTCACATGCTGCTTCTAGTTCTCTGAATAAGCAGTTACCTGTGAGGGGAGTCTACCTACTAGTGGTAGAAGGTCTTTACAGTACCATGACCCTTATGTAATTTTATTTGACCATTGTACACAGACCTACTGTGTTAATACAGTACTGCAAAGCTGGTTGGATTGAATTGAGCTCACAGACTCAGTGAAGGACTCCATAGTAGAATCTATGGTTTAAAAAAAAAAGCAGCAGTCACTGATCATTTCCTCAGCTGAGTGAAGGAGGGATGGAAACTTCAGAGCAGGAGGTGAGAATGAATGAGAGATCTGTGTTTTTCTGGGAATCAGCAGCATGTTGGAGTGCACTGATAAACTCCCACCAAACCAACCCCCCTGGACAGCACCCCTCAGCCCTCCCCGAAGTGTTCCCCACTACACACACTCAAACACACATTTTATTTTATGTTTATTTTACCTTTATTTTACCTTTATTTTACCAGGCTAGTCTCATTGAGATTAAAAAAGCAGCACACAACGTTTCAAACATTTACAACATAAAAACAAAGCACTACAGTTTAAAAACATCAGTTTACAGATATGCACGCACACACTGGTGTACACACACACACACACACACACACACACACACACACACACACACACAACCTTCTGGTCAGGAAGGCCTGCTGCGAGCCCCCATGCTGGGACTCGAAAGGATAAATAGAGCTCTCTTCTCCCAATCCTCCACCTCCCCACCCCTCCATTTCCGCAAGTGCTCAAAATGAACCTGTACCAAACAAATCCTTAATCTAAACTGATTACAAATAGTAGTTTTGATTGGCAAACTACAGATTAACCACATTTCTCATAACACACACAAAAAAATCAGTTGTATTGAGTTATGGCTGATGTATTTTCTGATAAAGATAAATAGCCTACAGTATATACATATGTAAACAACATTCCAATATGTCAGAGAAACAAATCAATACACATCCATTATTAACGGAACCCATGAAGACTATCAGATTGGTCTTTCTGGCATGCCTCGCCTTGGCTGTTTTCAATCCAGTTTGATCCAACTGGAGCTTGTCTGACTGATATTGGGTTGTAGACTGGTCTGCCAAGCTGCTATGTTTTGCCAGATATGCAGTAAAATACTTCTTAAGGAATACACCTTGTGCAATAAAATGCCCAATGTAATAAAACAACCAGTACTAAACAGAATTGAGCATACCTTCAGTATAACAAAATACCACACAGAAGACTTTTACTTTTAATAAAGCATTTAGGTTCTAGAAAAGCGCTATGAAAATACTATAATATCATTACTTTAGAATAACAGAGGCCTACTGTAGTTTTAAGGTACCCACCCATTCAAAAGCCCAAAGATTATGTGGGTTTTTTCATAGGTTGGCTTTATACGTATATGCCAACCTCAATATCCATCACCACTTCCTTGTTACGTATATTCTCTCGTATGATAGTGATACTAACACTACTACTAAAACAACTAATATTCCCAGTAATGGGGTATATTTTAAAAGCACCTTTCTACACGCCACAGGTTGTTTTCCTTTCCCACCTGCTGTGTCTACTGACATCCTATAGGTTTTGAAAACAACAAACCAATCAGGGTTGGGCTGTAGTCTCTGCTATTCTCTCTGCTCCTAGTGTGTGCGTGTGTGTGTGTATGTGTGTGTGCAGGGTGTGGGGGGGGGGGTGTCTCACTCTGCCCGTCAGTGGGTTGGCTCAGAGACCTATGAAGGAACTTATCAAACAACTTTATCGGTCAAATTTACGAGGTGTGGGTTTTTCAGACGCTATGTACCACTAACGCTCGGTTAGCAAATCTTTCAGGAATCGAGGCATTATTAAAAAAAAGAATTCACACAGCATCTGTCAGACGGTTAATAATAATATTATTATTATTCAGAGAAAACATTGGTCACTAAGTCTTTCTAGTGTATGTTGTCCGTAGTGATGTCACAGCACAGTAATCATGGGGGATCTGTCCTCCGCTATAGGCTTAGGCGGGATAACCTGAGTGGAACCCTCTCACTAACACTATCGATCATCAGAGCTTTGCAGGATTATCATGCCTTCCCCTATACCACAACTACACACAGCCCAGACACAAACGTGCACACAGCCGCACACTCACAGAGGCACACATGTACACACACACACACACACATTTGTTTGAATGCATACAAACACACAACACACAGACACACATACACAGCGCCGTTGCCACAGTCTGAGATTTAGTGAGGTCTGAAGGGGAAATTTAAAGAAAGTTGAAGCTCATTTACTGTATTTCTATGCAGTAAATGCATTTTCGGGGCCCAGCCATTATCTTATTGGTTGATGTAGCTTCATTCCCCTAAGTCGATCTACAAACTAAGGATGTCTATTTGAAATTATTTCAGTATTCAAATAATATCATGATCATTTTTGAGATATCCGGATATTCGAAATGCATGTTTAAATAAATAAATTATTATTATTTGAAACTTCAATGGAGACTTTCTCACGCAACTCAAGAGAGAGCTGGTGCACTACACACTGCTTGTTTCAGCAGAAGGGTAGAGCAGGTCTGTGTGAGAGAAAGTAGGCAAACCAACTCGCACTAGTTAGTCATACTTGTTGCTGCCATACGGTATTTATCATACCATCTGGGAATACCTGACTTGACTGCATCAGATTCTTGCCAAGAAGCTAGCAAGCTAGCTACAGTAGCCAGCTAAGTTAGCTAGCTAAGTGGCTAATTGAGGCTATTTTTCTGCACTTCCCATCACTGTCTACAACAACTCACTTTATATAAAACAACAGCCTACATTTTGGTGTAGCATTGTAGCCTAATCTTTCTCATTTAGCCAATTTAATTCTGTACGTTTTATTCCACTTTGCATTGATTAGAAATCTCCCACTTCAGCATACAGGTTGCAGTGGTGGGTAGTATACAGGGCTTTGGTGACAAAACGAATGGTACTGTGATAGACAAAATCTAATTTGCTGAGTAGAGTGTTGTAGGCTATTTTGTAAATTAAATCACCGAAGTCAAGGATCGGTAGGATATTCAGTTTCATGAGGGTATGTTTAGGAGCATGAGTGAAGGAGACTTTGTTGTAAAATAGGCTGCCAATTCTAGATTTAATTTTGGATTGGCGATGCTTAATGTGAGTATGGAAGGAGAGTTTCAAGTCTAACCAGACACCTAGGTATCTGTAGTTGTCCACATATTCTAACTCAGAACCGTCCAGAGTAGTGATGCTAGTCAGGCGGGCGGGTGCGGGCAGCGATTGGTTGAAAAGCATGCATTTAGACAACAGGCCCTCCGATTTGACACACTGAGCTCTATCTGAGAAGCAGTTGGTGAACCAGGCAAGGCAGTCATTTGAGAAACCAAGGCTGTTGAGTCTGTCGATAGGAATGCAGTGATTGACAGAGTCAAAAGCCTTGGCAAGGTCGATGAAAATGGCTGCACAGTACTGTCTTTCATCGATGGCAGTTATGATATTGTTTAGGACCTTGAGCCTGGCTGAGTTGCACCCATGACCAGCTCGGAAACCAGATTCCATAGCGGAGAAGGTACGGTCGAAATGGTCGGTGATCTGTTTGTTAACTTGGCTTTCGAAGACCTTAGAAAGAGAGGGTCCAGATTGTCTAGCCCAGCTGATTTGTAGGGGTCCAGATTTTGCAGATCTTTCAGGACATCAGCTATCTGGATTTAGATGAAGGAGAAGCGGGGGGCTTGGGCAAGCTGCTGCGTGGGGTGCATAGCTATTGGCCGGGGTAGGGGTAGCCAGGTGGAAAGCATGGCCAGCCGTAGAAAAATGCTTTTTGAAATGATCGATTATCATGGATTTATCGGTGGTGACAATGTTTCCTAACCTCAGTGCAGTGGGCAACTGGGAGGAGGTACTCTTATTCTGCATGGACTGTACACTGTAAGCAGTCACAGGTGTTGATCGGGAGAGCTAAGACAACAATGGATAAATGGAAATGAATGGGTAGAGCGGGTCAGTTAGGTACATACAGGACCTGAGTTCGAGGCTAGGGCCAACAGATAAACGAAATGAGGTACCATATTATTGAAACAGTCCAGGGAGCATCAGCTGTGTATCCGAGTGATCATAGGGTCCAAAGAACAACAATAGATGAGTCAGGGAGCCATTAGGCGAGTACTACGCTAGGCGAGTGTAGTACGGCGCTTAGAAAGCTAGCAAGAATATGGGTCTTTTCAACGGAATGGCGACATTGCAACGGAAAAGCCTGTTGAGACCACATCGGGACACCACGTCGGCAGACCAGTCGTGTTAGATCGGTGGGGCTCTGGGTCGACAACAAAGGGTCCAGGCCAATTGGCAAAATAGGTATTGTAGCCCTAGAATTAGCTGGTACATGGGTCTAGCTTGTGGCTAGCTCAAGGCTAACTGGTGCTTGCTTCAGGACAGAGGCGTTAAATAACCTCTAGCGTCGAGCAATCCCGTATCCGGGAGCGTAATCATAGCCTCAAGCTCATTAGCATAACGCAACGTTAACTATTCATGAAAATCGCAAATGAAATGAAATAAATATATTGGCTCACAAGCTTAGCCTTTTGTTAACAACACTGTCATCTCAGATTTTCAAAATATGCTTTTCAACCATAGCTACACAAGCATTTGTGTATGAGTATTGATAGCCTAGCATAGCATTAAGCCTAGCATTCAGCAGGCAACATTTTCACAAAAACAAGAAAAGCATTCAAATAAAATCATTTACCTTTGAAGAACTTCGGATGTTTTCAATGAGGAGACTCTCAGTTAGATAGCAAATGTTCCGTTTTTCCAAAAAGATAATTTGTGTAGGAGAAATCGCTCCGTTTTGTTCATCACGTTTGGCTAAGAAAAAAACCTGAAAATTCAGTCATTACAACGCCAAACTTTTTTCCAAATTAACTCCATAATATCGACAGAAACATGGCAAACGTTGTTTAGAATCAATCCTCAAGGTTTTTTTCACATATCTATTCGATGATAAGTAATTCGTGGCAGTTGGGTTTCTCCTCTGAAGCAAATGGAAAAATGCACGCAGCTGGAGATTACGCAATAATTGCAACGGAGGACACCAAGCGAGCACCTGGTAAATGTAGTCTCTTATGGTCAATCTTCCAATGATATGCCTACAAATACGTCACAATGCTGCAGACACCTTGGGGAAACGATAGAAAGTGTAGGCTCATTCCTTGCGCATTCACAGCCATATAAGGAGACATTGGAACACAGCGCCTTCAAAATCTGGGGCATTTCCTGTTTGAAATTTCATCTTGGTTTCGCCTGTAGCATCAGTTCTGTGGCACTCACAGATAATATCTTTGCAGTTTTGGAAACGTCAGAGTGTTTTCTTTCCAAAACTGTCAATTATATGCATAGTCGAGCATCTTTTCGTGACAAAATATCTTGTTTAAAACGGGAACGTTTTTTTATCCAAAAATTAAAGGAGCGCCCCCTATATCGAAGATGATAACAGGCATTAGCTTTCCTCCATCATCTTCACAACATCCTTTGCTGTTGTGCTGGGATTCATTTTCACTTTTCGCACCAAAGTACATTCATCTCTATGAGACAGAACGCATCTCTTTCCTGAACGGTATGACGGCTGCGTGGTCCCATGGTGTTTATACTATTGTTTGTACAGTAGAACGCGGTACCTTCAGAGGTTTGGAAATTGCTCCCAAGGATGAACCAGATTTGTGGAGCTCTAAAATTTTCTTTCTGAGGTGTTGGCTTATTTATTTCGATTTTCCTATGATGTCCAGTAAAGAGGCACTGAGTTTGAAGGAAATCCTTGAAATACATCCACAGGTACACCTCCAGTTTACTCAAATTATGTCAATTAGCCTATCAGAAGCTTCTCAAGCCATGACATACATTTCAGGAATTTTTCAAGCTGTTTAAAGGCACAGTCAACTTAGTGTATGTAAACTTCTGACCTACTGGAATTGTGATGAAGTGAATTACAAGTGAAATAATCTGTCTGTAAACAATTGTTGGAAAAAGTACTTGTGTCATGCACAAAGTAGAAATTTGTGGAGTGTTTGAAAAACGAATTTTAACCTAAGTGTATGTAAACTTCCGACTTCAGCTGTAGCTGATATGGCTGACTTGTATAAACAAATGTGCTTTCTACTGACAATTGACATGTACAAACTATGGCATAAGGGAATGACCAGAGGATCAGAGGCAATCTGTAATTTCGATTATTACATTAATGAGCGAGCAAGGACTGATGTAGTCACTACAACTATTTCTTCAGCACTTTTGAAATGTACAGCGACTGTATTCAGAACATGGGCCGTTCTTATAGTATTCTACCTGTACACTAAGTCAGAACCGTAGGATAAATAAAGGAGTCATTTAAGCAAACAATGAAAGCTCTTACAATATTCAATGATTACATTTATCTAAATCAGGCTTTAGGCTAAATATGCACCACCTAGTCAGAACAGTAGGCTAAGTTCTGGGGGTAAAAGGGACCAAATTATTAGGGTGAGGCACATGGGCTACTAACAGCTTACTTCACAACATGCACTTAGTGTTACTTTCTTATCTAAATCAAATCAAATCAAATCAAATGTATTTATATAGCCCTTCGTACATCAGCTGATATCACAAAGTGCTGTACAGAAACCCAGCCTAAAACCCCAAACAGCAAGCAATGCACGTGTAGAAGCAGGTGTTATCTCCCTGGCATATTACATCATTTATGCAGCAGCAATACCTTTTTGGATTAAATCAAATCAAATTTTATTTGTCACATGCACATGGTTAGCAGATGTTAATGCGAGTGTAGCGAAATGCTTGTGCTTCTAGTTCCGACAATGCAGTAATAACCAACAAGTAATCTAACTAACAATTCCAAAACTACTGTCTTATACACAGTGTAAGGGGATAAAGAATATGTACATAAGGATATATGAATGAGTGATGGTACAGAGCAGCATAGGCAGGATACAGTAGATGGTATCGAGTACAGTATATACATGAGGTGAGTGTGTAAACAAAGTGGCATAGTTAAAGTGGCTAGTGATACATGTATTACATAAGGATGCAGTCGATGATATAGAGTACAGTATATACGTATGCATATGAGATGAATAATGTAGGGTAAGTAACATTATATAAGGTAGCATTGTTTAAAGTGGCTAGTGATATATTTACATAATTTCCCATCAATTCCCATTATTAAAGTGGCTGGAGTTGAGTCAGTGGCAGTGTGTTGGCAGCAGCCACTCAATGTTAGTGGTGGCTGTTTAACAGTCTGATGGCCTTGAGATAGAAGCTGTTTTTCAGTTTCTCGGTCCGAGCTTTGATGCACCTGTACTGACCTCGCCTTCTGGATGATAGCGGGGTGAACAGGCAGTGGCTCGGGTGGTTGATGTCCTTGATGATCTTTATGGCCTTCCTGTGACATCGGGTGGTGTAGGTGTCCTGGAGGGCAGGTAGTTTGCCCCCGGTGATGCGTTGTGCAGACCTCACTACCCTCTGGAGAGCCTTACGATTGTGGGCGGAGCAGTTGCCGTACCAGGCGGTGATACAGCCCGCCAGGATGCTCTCGATTGTGCATCTGTAGAAGTTTGTGAGTGCTTTTGGTGACAATTTTCTTCAGCCTGATTAACCTGATTAACCTTGTAGTACTGTGATCACTTGAACAGGAAGGTGGCGCGGCAGGAAGGTGGCGCAGTCCTTCTTGGGCATATTTTCTAATCAAAATCTGGCGTCCTCTGGATTTATGGTGCTTTCAAAAGAACTGGGAACTCAGGCAAAACATATGGTTGAATCATGTTGTCAGTGATCTCCATGTCGGAGCTCTAGAAAGAGGCACAGTCCCCGACTTGGAATTTGGAGTTGGATTACCATTCAAATGTATTTTCCCAGTTGGAGTTCGTTTTTTTCTAAGTTCCTAGTTGTCTTGAACTCATTGAAGTCTGAGATTTCGCAGTTCCTTATTTCCAGTTGTTTTCAACATGACAGAAGTCATGCTGGATTGACAGCATGGCCAATGTATTCAAACTTTTATGGTCATGGTGTTGAATGTTTATCCTTTTAAGCTTGGAAAAGAGTCCCTTAAACCCAGACTTGGATGACACAACTACTCCACTGAATAGCAGGCTAATGATTGCTTTGCTTGCAGTTAGCCACTGATTCTTTTCTAACCACTTATTATTGAATTTGCAATTTCCAACTTATGTAATGTTTATGTCGAATGGTTTATGAGCACCGTTACGTTTTATCTATAATTTCTCTTCATAATTTGACAAGGATGGAAAAGGATTTGCCAGTAGATTGTCAACTTGATTCACGATGATGACTGCTTGCTTGCTAGCTAAGATTTTGAAAGTATGATGTTGACACGATCAGTCCAATCAAAGCTAAAAGCAACGAGTCTGATGCAACAGATCAGAACTTTTATCTTAAAATGTTAATCAACTATTATTTCTTCTCATTATCGTCTAAGAGCAGAAATACGAACAAACAGGGTTGAAAAATCTGGCTTCCAAAAAACGTCAGGAGAGAGAAAAGAAAGAAAGGGCGACAGTGTCACCCAATTTTCCACAAGGAGGGAGGTGGGTGTAGTCCGTGAATGGTGGAAATGAACCTGTTAGCTTAGTTCATAGTAAAAAGGGCTACTTTTGCTCCCCTAACATTAGTTGCTTAACATCTTCACAGAAAATTCTGAGTGTTTACATTTCACTCCTCTTTTAGCCAGCTATTCATACTAAATCAGTTGTCCCTGCCCCTGCCTGGTGTCAGGCCCAAAGGATGCAGCTTTAGGCTCAACAGCCCTGTCTCCCCATCCCCATACCCCTGAACCAGCCCTGTCTCCCCATCCCCATACCCCTGAACCAGCCCTGTCTCCCCATCCCCATAACCCTGAACCAGCCCTGTCTCCCCATCCCCATACCCCTGAACCAGCCCTGTCTCCCCATCCCCATACCCCTGAAACAGCCCTGTCTCCCCATCCCCATACCCCTGAACCAGCCCTGTCTCCCCATCCCCATACCCCTGAACCAGCCCTGTCTCCCCATCCCCATACCCCTGAACCAGCCCTGTCTCCCCATCCCCATACCCCTGAACCAGCCCTGTCTCCCCATCCCCATACCCCTGAACCAGCCCTGTCTCCCCATCCCCATACCCCTGAAACAGCCCTGTCTCCCCATCCCCATACCCCTGAACCAGCCCTGTCTCCCCATCCCCATAACCCTGAACCAGCCCTGTCTCCCCATCCCCATACCCCTGAACCAGCCCTGTCTCCCCATCCCCATACCCCTGAACCAGCCCTGTCTCCCCATCCCCATACCCCTGAAACAGCCCTGTCTCCCCATCCCCATACCCCTGAACCAGCCCTGTCTCCCCATCCCCATACCCCTGAAACAGCCCTGTCTCCCCTGTACCAGCCCTTTTCCCAAATTAAGTTGAAGGTGATCAGCATTGTGTTAAATGACATGTCAGTTGACATAATTGCAGGTACTGTAATGTATTGAGGACAGGAATGTGATTCTCCAGTTAGGGAAAATCTCACTTGAAACAGAGGAAGCCAATATCAGAGCCTTTAAGGAAGAGATGCAGGCTCTTAGAGATGGATGGGAGTCTCTCCTGTCTGAGGCAACACTGATTGCTACGCAAATGGATGTTGCACCTCATTTTAGCAAGGAACACAGCCGCCAGAGGAAAAGGAAGAGATTCCATACTGCTATGGACAACATCATAAGTGACTTGGACACCAGGTTCCACACCACTGCAAAAATGGTAGAATATTTACTGCAGTTCTGAAAGTTGGGCAGATTAGTGAGGATAAAGTCCCTTCTGTGTGCTAACCACTGGTCATGAAGTATTCCAGAGATATTACACCTGAGTTTCAAAATGAAGTAAGACACCTGAACACTGTATATGCTGTCACTTTCCCCCCTAACCTGTCCCCTCTTGGTCTCCTGAATGCAATTTGTAAGATGCAGCTGCAATGCAATTTTGGAGAAGTGTGCATTGCTTTACGTATATTTTGCACACTGCCTGTGATTGTTGCTGGTGGCGAGAGCGCTTTCAGTAAGCTAAAACGGATAAAAAACTATTGGAGTTCCACTATGTCCCAGGACAGGCTTTGCAGTCTTGCCATGCTGTCCATTGAAAGTCAATTAGCTAGAAAGCTGGACTTCAAAAATGTAATCAGTGACTTTGATAGCAAGAAGGCTCGGCGCTGGGCTCTTGGTGAGTAAGGCTGAGCAAGGGCCAGTGAGAACTGTTAAATGGCATGGCTATGGATATTGGATCACTACACACATGATGCCCACAGGCTGAGAACAAGACTGAGAACAAGATATAAGTAATGGCTGGATTGCCATAACATTTGTTGTGCTCAATTAAGAACCCAAGTGGAAGAAACCTATTGATTTGGTGACCACTTGACCTTTCCTCTAGGGCCATCATCAGGCCTTTTCATTTTCCATTTTACCATTAAAATGATATTTAGACTAAAAGACGGCCTTTAGCACATTTCTTATAGAGGGTATCAGTCTTGCATCAAATAGTGAATTCCACTGTATGCAGAATGTTGCATGCATGACTGCACAGTGTTATATTTTCACAGCTGACTTTCAGTAAATATCGTACAGTAAACATTGGACTACAAGAGAGTTGCAAGCCTGCAAAGGTAGTTATTTAAAGTGTTGAATGGGTCGATTGGGTTCTGGAGGTGTGTGGTTACAGCAATTGCGCAGGGTTGGTGTGGCCTGTGGTGGAGGGGCCCAATGTGATATTTTTTCATGGGGCCCAAAATCCCTGGCGGCGCCCCTGCATATGCATAACTATAGATACATCCAATAGGACAGTTAGAGGGATGAAAGCTGGACAGAGGATCTCAAAATCTCTGTGCAATGAAAGTTAGGCATTTCTCTGGCAATTGCAACTTTATGATGTGCCAGATGTTAAGACTAAAACCATTATAAATTACCCATTCTGGAGATTGATTTGTCATTTCAATAGGCATAGGCTAGGACTACTGACAAAAATCTGGGTTTATGATTGTAATTCAACTTTATTGTGGTTTGGTTAGCTAGATACAAGTACCCTACAGCCCCTGATAGGCCTACATCTAATTTCAGATAGCCTACAGTAGCCTAGGCAAGATGTAGACAGCATGTTAAATGAACAATTTAGGAGCTTGCTAAAATCAATTGACAGACACATTTATTCAACATGAATAGCGAGGCAATTTCGAAGTAGGGAGTGCTTCTGTTGCCCTGCTGGAACAGGCTACTGTGGATTGGGTCAATCACTGAATCAAATATTAATAATATAGATATGAACTGAATAGGCCAATGCTTGTCAACAGCAGCCAGTTTTAAAAAAAAATCGTTTTTGTCTGCAGCATAATCTGACCGACTCTTATCTTAATCTAATGTATTCTAATAACAGCTGATGGCAATTGCAATAGAACTGTGATCATGATCACAATTGATAACTTCCAATTTCATTAACTAAACATGGCCATTAATAATTGCATAATAACACAAGGCTACAACAACAATAAACGGAAGTTATAGGCTATTTATTTATGCGAGCGGTTTCATGTGACAGAGATGAACATATCTGTTAGAAATGTAGAAAGACAGGATATCTATTAGGCTAATTTGAAGAAAGGTAGCCCTAAGACATGGCTCGTAACATGTATTAAAACGTTCAGGTTTCAAACAATTAAGTATGTTCTCAAAATGCTGATGAAGCTTGACTTCCATTGCGGTTTGATGCCACATTCAAAGGAAATGGAACTCGGAACTCTGAAATCTCTGACTTCCTTCCTTGCATTTTTCCAGTTAAATGTATTTCCATCAACTTGTATTTCCATCAATGAATAAGATAAAATCATTATTTCCAATATGATTTGTTATTCTTCTCCTGGACTATTGGCCTGTGGCAATTTTATTTATCTGCTTTTCATTAAAAAAAATAATGGACAAAAGCCAGCTATTACCGGCTAACGGAATAACCGTGCCCATCCCTACTTACATCACACACACACACACACACACACACACACACACACACACACACACACACACACACACACACACACACACACACACACACACACACACACACACACACACACACACACACACACACACATACAAACAACCACTCCCCTTTGTGTCTTCTATATACAATACAATACGTGCTTTATTGGTCCACCTAGGGATAAAGTGCCTTGATCAAGGGCATGACAGCGATATGTAGTATACAGGGATATATACAGCTCAAGGGTTACCAGCCTGTCTCTCTAACCTCCAGGATACACCCCAATATCTTACAGAGACAGTATGGTGTCTGGTCAGCATTGTCTTGTTTGGACTGTTGAATGTTTACACAGACATGCAGTCATCCCCAGTGGAAGCTCCAGGGTCAGTGTGTGTTTCTTTCTGTCTGTGAGTGTGTGAGGTGGTTTTCTGAACCTGAGTCCTCTATTCTCTCTTCTCTTTTCCTCCTTTTCTCCTGTCTCGGTTTTTTGTTTATACAGTGACTCAGTCAAAACAGTTTCTGCCTATTCACTGTTTCTTACCTGACCGTTTGAACTTCAGCATCCGGCGTAGCCGTACCGTTGTTCTCAGTTTCCACTCTTCTCCAGCTCTCCCCCTATCCAGGGCTTGATATGGGAATAATCTTTCTCTTGCATCCCTTTCTGGCGATCCTTTGGCTCCATATGGTTTCATTGGGATGGATTGGGATTATGAATCGCGCTCCATTGCCTGTGAAAAATGAATGTGATAATCGGACAGAGGCAGCTGTGGGGCTGTCCACATCGCTTTAGTGTGAATGAAAGCAGCAGACCCGTCTCAAAGCATTGAGATCCCTTATTAGGAGGTAATTAGCACATTGATTGACTAATAGATTGATTTGGTTAGTTTGCGGTTGGTATTCCCGGCCCTTTGATCTTTGCTCAATTCAAGGCTTTAAATGATTATATTTAGTCTGCTAACACCAGCAATCAGAGATTGTATGCGATTCTATGAGCCCAGTTGCTTGCATCAATTGCAGTTGTCAAAATAACACTAGACGTAATTATCCCCTTTTAGGAGCCAAGCTGTTTGACTGGCTGTGATGGGCTATTTACATCATAATGATTGGCTGTTTGAGCTGCCTTGACCGTGTCCGATGTCTGCCAGATGCCATTACCTGTTCCTGTTTCCCGTTTCTTTATCTTTCTCCTTCTCCCTTGACTGCAAGGCCTGGCAGTGTTTCGGCCCAGGATTTTTTTCAGCAGCGGTGGCAAAGGTAGCTGTTCCCAGTCATTGCACTAGCCCTAGAAACTTCCTTCAAACTGCACGCAGAAACATAACAATGGTATCCCTGAGTTCAACTGACTATGATTAAGTAGCAAAGAAGAACGACTGCCCGCTCTCATTGAGGATTTGAAGTTCAAGGCTGACTAGATTACTGCAGGCATTGCTTGCAAAAAACAGGATCCCCATTGAAGTCAATGGAAGTATGGCGATCTTCGTGGTCAATATTAGTTGAAAAAATAATAATACAAACACAATCATTGTACAAATAGTTGCTTCCATTCCACCAGATATATGTATTTGAACCAATTACTTTAAAATCACACACAGACAAATGTATAAGGATAATTTAGTTGCTAATGGAAGCTTGCAGTACCCTGGTAGGGCTTCAACTTGACATACTAAATGAGAGGGGGCAGCACTGAGCTAGCCTGCAACATCACTTTATAGAGTAGCTCAAATTATGCATGGAATGTTTCCAAAAGAGACACTTCCTAAACTTCAAATGCACTAAGACTTCACATGGGAAACAATGGGGTGACATCATCGATGGCTTGGTCCATATTATTTTTACATCTATGGTAAGTAGAAAAATGACTTAATTGTTAAAATCTTACATTATCCATAAACGCCCACACGAGTAGACATCCACTGAAAGTCGATGGCCAGAACTTACTCATGATGTTGCACAGATATTTAAGTCAATAAGTCATTGTTTTTAGTCAAAGTATGATATATTTGGGCTTGAAGTGACAAATCCAAACAGCCCAGTTTGTGCAAATCTGTATGAATGCTGTGTCTTTTCCTATGATATGATGTACAAATAATGCTCATCCTATGTAACGTTTCAGGGCTGGGATTGAAACAGCTGCAAAGTTCTTCCTCTTCACGACTAGAGATGAGCCAAACAGCCTTCTGTCCCACTACACTGCTTTGATTGGTGTAACTTTAGCTAGAAACCACAAGTGTCTAATGAAAAGGGACTGACAAAAGAAAATTCAAGGAACTTATAGTTGCATGTCATTTGTGGCATGAATGATCACGAGTAAAGTCATTGTAGCCTATCAATTCACTTCCCCTGTGGAAACCTTGAGCACGACTGACTTGGCTATGCTGTACCGCAGTCGAAGCCTGCCAGCACCCTACCTATCAAATGTTGCACCATGTCCATTACAATGTAAAGTGTTTGGGGTGATTTTTATTTATTTATTTGTATTTTATTGTTAGTGCAAAATTGTCCGCTATAGTGGTCATTAGGAAGAAAGAAAAAATTAACATTACAGTCAATGGGTAGAGTAGGTGAAAAACTAGTTGCAGCATCCTTGTGTCCACTACAGAGGACGTTTCTTGTTAAGCTCTTATTTAGCGATTATTTAATGTGAAAATGATTACACAGTCCTGACAACTCACTTAACTATTTATGAGATGATAACTTACAGTACTAGAAACAATTTAAATATCAAACTCACAAAAGTTATAATTAATAATTAAACACACTTCTTTTCAAATGTCCATAAAATGTGCACATTGTGACATATATTTTTTTTAAGAAGCAGGAAGATAAAGTTGGCATGGTCACACCCCCACACATGTGATATCATTGAAAAGCCCAGAATGCTCTCTAAAGGGACAATTGGACTTAATACAGTGGCTTGTATGGCCTCAGAGATACGGACCAAGAACTGATGTTCACAAGAGAGTAAAAAAATATATTGCTGGGTCTCAGGATGATATTACCGGAGATTCATCTTATTCTTTCTAACAATTTCTATGATGAATTTGCGGCCACGATTTATGGAAGATGGCAAAACTGGCTATAACAGTAGATGGTGAAATAAAAGATAGGTGTCATACCATTGCCCTGTTGGGGTAGGTTTATGACCCCCCATAAATAAATTTCCACCTTTTTCTCTCCACTCTACAGAATGGACTCTTGGAAAGCCCTTTGTTAACATAGAGAGAGTATTGTAACATCAAAAGGTTGGGGAAAAGAACAATCTTTATTTAATCCAACCAGTTGAAAGTATCCATTGCTATGATGTCAGATAACTTGTCGTATGAGACATTATTACTGATGATAGGACATGGATAAAAAACGTTCCCGTTTTAAGCGCGATATTTTGTCACGAAAAGATGCTCGACTATGCATATTCTTGACAGTTTTTGAAAGAAAACACTCTGAAGTTTCAGAATCTGCAAAGATATTGTCTGTAAGTGCCCCAGAACTCATTCTACAGGCGAAACCAAGATGAAACGTCTAACAGGAAATGAGCAGAATTTCTGAAGCTCTGTTTTCTAATGTCTCCTTATATGGCTGTGAATGCGACAGGAATAAGCTTAGACCTTCTGCCGTTTCCCCAAGATGTCGGCAGCATTGTGACGCATTTGTAGGCATATCATTGGAAGATTGACCATAAGAGACTACATTTTCCAAGTGTCCGCCTGGTGTCCTGAGTCGAAATTGGTGCGCAAAGCCAGCCGCAAGTTTTTTTCCATTTGATTGAGAGGAGAAACCATGCTTCCACGAACGATATATCATCGAAGAGATATGTGAAAAACACCTTGAGGCTTGATTCTAAACCACGTTTGCCATGTTTTCAGTCGATATTATGGAGTTAATTTGGAAAAAAGTTCGCGTTTTGAGGACTGAATTTTCGGGTTTTTTTTGTAGCCAAATGTGATGTGCAAAACGGAGCTATTTCTAATACACAAAGAATCTTTTTGGAAAAAACTGAGCATTTGCTATCTAACTGAGAGTCTCCTCATTGAAAACATCCGAAGTTCTTCAAAGGTAAATGATTTTATTTTAAGGATTTTATGTTTTTGTTGAAATGTTGCGTGCTGGATGCTAACGCTAATGCTAACGCTAAATGCTACCCTAGCTAGCTACTTTTACACAAATGATTGTTTTCCTATGGTTGAGAAGCATATTTTGAAAATCTGAGATGACAGTGTTGTTTACAAAAGGCTAAGCTTGAGAGATGGCATATTTATTTAATTTCATTTGCGATTTTCATGAATAGTTAACGTTGCATTATGGTAATGAGCTTGAGGCTGTAGTCACGATACCGGATCCGGGTTTGGGAGATCAGAGAGGTTAAATGTTGAAATATGAAACTATTTGTGAAAAGATTACATTTAATTTTAGTTTGTAAAATTAGATAATTGTTTTCAAATGTAAAATAGGCTCAATCAGTGGCCACGCCCACGTGAATAGACATTGGTTGGAAATTATGAACCAAACCCTTTTCTACATTTCTATAAGAGCCCCGTGACCCAACTCACGGCGAACAAAGCCAACCTCAGAGTGAGCTCTGGTTGCGAATGGTTGAACGACTACAACCTAACGAAATTAACATTGTCTTCCCGGTGACGTGAGTACTGATGTCCATACGTTTAGAAGGGCGAATTTCAACGTGGAAGTGACGATCGCCACACCACGAGTACACCAGTCAGAATGTAGGAGGAGCTTATAGTATGGCAACTTGGTATGAACTTTGAACTCTTATTCAGTAAATAAATGATACATCCTAGACGTTGACTTACTGTAAACGTGCGTGGCCTAAGAAAGGACGAACAATCTCTTCAGAACGACAGGGTACTACAACGCATCCGCCCAGAAATATTCTTCAAAGGACAAGGGTGTCACGTCCTGACCAAAGAGAGCCCTTATTTTCTATGGTAGAGTAGGTCAGGGCGTGACTGGGGGGTTTTCTAGTTATTATTTTCTATGTGGGGTTTTAGTTGAATTTTTTCTATGTTGGTGTTTGTTATGATTCCCAATTAGAGGCAGCTGGCTATCGTTGTCATAGTCACCTCTAGTGACTACCCATCCCGCATGCGTGAGCGTAATCATCGACTGACACTAATTAGCATAACGCAACGGACATAAATATTCCTAGGAAATATTCCTATTCATGAAAATCACAAATAAGACACAGCTTAGCCTTTTGTTAATCACCCTGTCATCTCAGATTTTTAAAATATGCTTTACAGCCAAAGCTAGACAAGCATGTGTGTAAGTTTATCGATAGCCTAGCATAGCATTTTGTCCAGCTAGCAGCAGGTAACTTGGTCACGGAAATCAGAAAAGCAATCAAATTAAATAGTTTACCTTTGATGAGCTTCGGATGTTTTCACTCACGAGACTCCCAGTTAGATAGCAAATGTTCCTTTTTTCCCAAAATATTATTTTTGTAGGTGAAATAGCTCCATTTGTTCTTCACGTTTGGCTGAGAAATCGCCCAAAAATATTCCAAATTAGCTCCATAATATCGACAGAAACATGGCAAACGTTGTTTATAATCAATCCTCAAGGTGTTTTTCAAATATCTATTCAATAATATATCCGTTGGGACAATTAGTTTTTCAGTAGGACCTATTGGAATGATGGCTACCTCTGTATTTTACGCGAGAGTCACTATGGGAGCCATCAGGTGACCACTTGCACAATGTAGCCGCTTACGGGTATTCTTCTACATAAATGCGTAAAACTACGTCACAATGCTGTAGACACCTTCGGGAATACGGAGAAAGAGTAATCTGGTAGATAGCCCATTCACTGCTCAATAGGGACGCATTGGAAACCAGCGCTTTCAAAACATGAGGCACTTCCAGATAGGATTTTTCTCAGGCTTTCGCCTGCAACATCAGTTCTGTTATACTCACAGACAATATTTTTAGTGTTTTCTATCCTAAACTGTCAATTATATGCATATTCTAGCATCTTGTCCTGACAAAATATCCCATTTACTACCGGAACGTTATTATTCCAAAAATGAAAATACTGCCCCCTAGTAACAAAAGGTTTAAGTAGCATTTTTTCCACCTGTGTTTTATGGGATATTGTTTTGAGTTAGTGCACGTAGCACCTCTGTAGTCACGGTTTGTTGTTTGTTTCGTTCTTTCTTTGTTGTTTTGTGCGTTTTCAATTAAATATTATGTGGAAACCATATCGCGCTGCAGTTTGGTCCGATAATTATTCCGGCGAACGTGACAGAATATCCCATCAAACCAGGACCAAGCAGCGTGTCCAAAGAGGGAAGGATTGGGAACATGGGGAGAAGTGATGGGGAGATGTGAAACCCTTCCTTGGCGACAGACGGAAGGAGATTATGGAGGACAGCGATGACTACAGGGTTCGCGGCTACAGAAAGCCCAAGGACAACCCCAATTTCTTTGGGGAGGGGGACAAATGGAGCTGGCGGTTGAGCAGAGGGAAGAGCCAGAGACTGTCAGGGAGGCAATGGCAAAATTGGGAGAGAGTGAGATGAGATGTTGTGCAAGTGTGTTCTGCTCAACATCCGACCAGAGGATCTGGTTAGTAGTCTGGTGCAACCTGTGCCGGGTTCCACGCTTCTGGCCTCAAGTGCGCCTCCCCAGTCCAGAGCTTCCGGCGACGGTCCCCAGTCCAGAGCTTCCGGCGACGGTCCCCAGTCCAGAGCTTCCGGCGACGGTCCCAAGTCCAGAGCTTCCGGCGACGGTCCCCAGTCCAGAGCTTCCGGCGACGGTTCACAGTCCAAAGCTTCCGGCGACGGTTCACAGTCCAGAGCTTCTGTCGACGGTTCACAGTCCGGGAACCTCCAACGATGTTCCACAGACCGGGAACCTCCAATGACGGTCGACAGTCCGATTCACAATTAGAATCAGCTGGCTATGGTTGTCTCTAATTGGGGATGATATTTAAGTAGCATTTTTTCCACCTGTGTTTTGTGGGATGTTGTTTTGAGTTAGTGCATGTAGCACCTTTGTAGTCACGGTTTGTTGTTTGTTTCGTTCTTTCTTCGTTGTTTTGTGCGTTTTCAATTAAATATTATGTGGAAACCATATCGCACTGCAGTTTGGTCCGATAATTATTCCAGCGAACGTGACAAAGGGAGATCTCTGCTGGGCAATGCAGCCTTCCATTTTCAACCAATCTATCAAAGCGCAGCTCAGAGTAAATATATTTATTGCATTTTCCTTTTCCGAATGGCCGTTTATTTAGAATGTGTAAGATTCTGTATTTACGATAGCATAGCTTCATAAGGTCCGATAAGAGACCCAATCAATTTGCTCCTCAGTCTTCCCGTGCTTTCATTCAAACCCAACCCACTTTCTTTGTGTAACCAGCTGTCATATCGGTTTCGTCCACAAAGGACGTTTTCTTTTATGACATAATTAGTCATCAACGTATGATTTACCCTGTGTATATGTAATTCTGTGTGATTATTTAGGTATCTAGTAAATAAATAATTAAACCAAAGGTTGTATTGCTGATTCAACTTGTTAGCCAGGGTTCGTGAAGATAACCAAGAATTTTACGACATTCAGATGAGACTGAATAAGGTGGCAATTAATAATTGCCTGCTATTGATATAAAATGATGATATAAAACATTACTTAATATTTATATTATTTAAGAGTTTATTCAGAAGACAACAGCTCTATAAACATTATTCTGTGGTGCCCCGACTTCCTAGTTAATTACATTTACATTTATTTATTTTATTTGATAAAATAGCATGTTACAGTTTAAGTCGGAAATGTACATACACCTTAGCCAAATACATTTAAACTCAGTTTTTCACAATTCCTGACATTTAGAATAATAGTAGAGAGAATGATTTATTTCAGCTTTCATTTTTTTTCATCACATTCCCAGTGGGTCAGAAATGTACATGCACTCAATTAGTATTTGGTAGCATTGCCATTAAATTGTTTAACTTGGTTCAAACGTTTCGGGTAGCCTTCAAAAGCTTCCCACAATAAGTTGGGTGAATTTTGGCCCATTCCTCCTGACAGAGCTGGTGTAACTGAGTCAGGTTTGTAGGCCTTCTTGCATGCACACACTTTTTCAGTTCTGCCCACATATTTTCAATAGGCTTGAGGTCAGGGCTTTGTGATGGCCACTCCAATATCTTGACTTTGTTGTCCTTGTGTCATTTTGACACAACTTTGGAAGTAACCTTGGGGTCATTGTCCATGTGGAAGACCCATTTGCAACCAAGTTTAACTTCCTGACTGATGTCTTGAGATGTTGCTTCAATATATCCACATAATTTCTCTACCTCATGAGGCCATCTATTTTGTGAAGTGCACCAGTCCCTCCTGCAGCAAAGCACCCCACAACATGATGCTGCCACCCCTGTGCTTCACGGTTGGGATGGTGTCCTTCACCTTGCAAGCCTCACCTTTTTTCCTCCTAACATAGCAATGGTCATTATGGCCAAACATTTCTTTTTTTGTTTCATCAGACCAGAGGACATTTCTCCAGAAAGTACGGTCTTTGTCCCCATGTGCAGTTGCAAACCGTAGTCTGGCTTTTTTTATGGCGGTTTTGGAACAGTGACTTCTTTCTTGCTGAGCGGCCTTTCAGGTCATGTCGATAAAGGGCTAATTTTACTGTAGATGTAGATACTTTTGTATCTGTTTCCTCCAGCATCTTCACAAGGTCCTTTGCTGTTGTTCTGGGATTGATTTGCACTTTTCACACCAAAGTACGTTCAACAGAACGCGTCTCCTTCCTGAGCTGTATGACAGCTGTGTGGTCCCATGGTGTTTATACTTGCGTACTATTTTTTGTACAGATAAATGTGGTACCTTCAGGCGTTTGGAAATTGCTCCCAAGGATGAACCAGACTTGTGTGAGGTATTGGCTGATTTCTTTTGATTTTCCCATGATGTCAAGCAAAGAGGCACTGAGTTTGAAGGGAGGCCTTGAAATACATCCACAGGTACACCTCCAATTGATGAAAATGATGTCAATTAGCCTATCAGAGGCTTCTAAAGCCATGACATCCTTTTCTGGAATTTTCCAAGCCGTTTAAAGTTACAGTCAACTTAGTGTATGTAAACTTCTGACCCACTGGAATGTGTGGGGGTGCCTGTTGATGACACTGTCAGTGATTTATTTCGAATTCAAGGCACACTTAACCAGCATGGCTTCCACAGCATTCTGCAGCGATACGCCATCCAATATGATATTAATTTGTTTTTCAAGATGACAATGACCCAACACACCTCCAGGCTGTGTAAATGGCTATTTGACCAAGAAGGAGAGTGATGGAGTGCTGCATGAGACGACCTGGCCTCCACAATCACCCGACCTCAACCCATTTGAGATGGTTTGGGATGAGTTGGACCGCAGAGTGACGGAAAGCAGCCAACAAGGGCTCAGCATATGTGGGAACTCCTTCAAAACTGTTGGAAAAGCATTCCAGGTGAAGCTGGATGTTTTTGATGTTTTCACTATTTTTCTACAATATAGAACATTTGTAAAAATAAGAAAAACTCTTGAATGTGTAGGTGTGTCCAAACTTTTGACTGGTATTGTATAAGCAGCCTTCGTTATTCTTCAGAGGTGGAACGTCTTGGAAATTACATTGAAATAGTGGCGGCAACTTCCTCTGCGGGAGTATTTTTCCACAGAAATACTGTATATATATCCAAAAAAGTATATAATATTTTTGGGAGCGGTTAAATGAATATAGAGGAAACTGCCTGGTGCTCTCTTATATTGTGGTGTAGTAGTAGTTTTGTGTGTGTGCATGTGTGCGTGTGTGGTATTTACGTTTCTCTGTGCTTTGCTGTGTTGTATGCTTTATTGTGTGTGTGTTTGTGTGTCAAATTGCCACTGTCAATCAAAGTGTGTGTTTGTGAACCCCTTCTAGCCCCCAACCCCTACTAACCTAATAACTACGGTATACCATATCCACAACCCTCTACCCTGATGTCATGCGTTTGGGTTGTGGCAAGTAGAAGTCCTCTATTACCCTGCGGTGCTGCCGTGTGCTGCAGAGCACTCTAACTGCAGTGAGGTCACCGCAGTAAAATAACACTGAAAGTTTCCTAAGGTCGTAAAGGCCTGGAGCAAAGTGGTCTGGACACAAGGGGAATATGGCTCGGGATAATTGGCGGGATAATTTCCGTAGCAGGAGCTGGGGTCAGGATCGGGTCTCCTTCCATTCTTTCTCAACCCGTTCAAACCTCACCGACAACCGGACTGAAGGACTGAGTCCAGGGCCTATTTACCAGCATTCAGTGTCCAATTCTCCTCTTCACTCGCCCATTCACCCCCATCCCCTCTCCCGTTCACCTACATTTACTCTCCTATTCTCCCCTATTCTCCCCCACTCTCCCCTATTCACTCGCCCATTCACTCTCTCCCATTCGCCCCATCCACCCTCATTCACCCCCATTTAAACTCCCTTTCGTCCCCATTACTCTCATTCTCCCCCACTCTTCCCCATTCACTCTCCTCTGCGCTTTATTGTTGTTTTTCTGTGGGGAAACAGGCAGTCACTATGAGTGGTGGTTGAGGACATCACTTGTCTCCCGCTGTGTTTTTAAATGGTAGGCTGACCTCATGCCCGTGTGAGAGGCACCAGTCCTGACCTGAAACACCTCAGTGAGTTAGGGGCTCACACACACACACACACACACACACACACACACACACACACACACACACACACACACACACACACACACACACACACACACACACACACACACACACACTCTCACACACACACACATGCACACACACACGCACACACACACACACACACACACACACAGAGAATTTTCCGGCAGGAGCTTTAAAAAGTATTCTAAAGTATTCTGTTTTGTTTGAACTTTGAAATTTATGACTTGATTTGCCCTCATGAAAAATGTGTCAATACCTACAAAAATTTCAATTGATTATAATCCACATGATAATTCACATTTCTTGTTGCTGCTGAAATTGAAATCTTACATCTGTATATATGGACTATACAGTGTGTCATCAAACACAAGGCATGTCCTTCTGTGTTAATTTTAATTAAGCATTTCTTCACATCATGGCCTTTATCGACTGACATCACTGGGACCTTGCTTTTACAAATCCCTCTGAATTAGTTTAGGTAAGCAGGTTAGAGCACTTTCCTTTTGAAAATATTATAATCTCAGCTCTACTGTCTCTACTGTATGGTAAGCCTCCCTCCTTTTGAAAATATTATCATCTCAGCTCTACTGTCTCCACTGTATGGCAAGCCTCCCTCCTTTTGAAAATATTATAATCTCAGCTCTACTGTCTCTACTGTATAGTAAGCCTCCCTCCTTTTGAAAATATTATAATCTCAGCTCTACTGTCTCTACTGTATAGTAAGCCTCCCTCCTTTTGAAAATATTATAATCTCAGCTCTACTGTCTCTACTGTATAGTAAGCCTCCCTCCTTTTGAAAATATTATAATCTCAGCTCTACTGTCTCTACTGTATAGTAAGCCTCCCTCCTTTTGAAAATATTATAATCTCAGCTCTACTGTCTCTACTGTATAGTAAGCCTTCCTCCTTTTGAAAATATTATAATCTCAGCTCTACTGTCTCTACTGTATAGTAAGCCTCCCTCCTTTTGAAAATATTATAATCTCAGCTCTACTGTCTCTACTGTATAGTAAGCCTCCCTCCTTTTGAAAATATTATAATCTCAGCTCTACTGTCTCCACTGTATAGTAAGCCTCCCTCCTTTTGAAAATATTATCATCTCAGCTCTACTGTCTCTACTGTATAGTAAGCCTCCCTCCTTTTGAAAATATTATCATCTCAGCTCTACTGTCTCTACTGTATAGTAAGCCTCCCTCCTTTTGAAAATATTATCATCTCAGCTCTACTGTCTCTACTGTATAGTAAGCCTCCCTCCTTTTGAAAATATTATCATCTCAGCTCTACTGTCTCTACTGTATGGTAAGCCTCCCTCCTTTTGAAAATATTATCATCTCAGCTCTACTGTCTCTACTGTATAGTAAGCCTCCCTCCTTTTGAAAATATTATCATCTCAGCTCTACTGTCTCTACTGTATAGTAAGCCTCCCTCCTTTTGAAAATATTATCATCTCAGCTCTACTGTCTCTACTGTATGGTAAGCCTCCCTGCTCTTTCACCTGCTATGCTGTAATTCATTTATCCTCACTGTGTCCTCTTCTGTGCGATTACCGATTACTCTTCTCCAGCTTAGTATTGGAGGCGGGTGCACGCGAGGCACACTGAACCGAGTGCTGTGGAGTTTGGGGGTTTCTCTCTCTCTCTCTTGTTGTCTCTCCATTTCTCCATTTTTAATTGATAATCATCTTCCTGCATTCCCACTTCCACTCAAGAATGAAGGAATGGGGGAAGGTCAGCAGAATTATTTTCCTTGCTGGAGAGACACGTCCAGCTTTGCCCACATACCCTCTGGGTGTGTGCTTAGGGTACCCAACCCAACCCATGCAGTCGGTCTGACTCTCCTGCTCTCTACCCCTCTCTACCCCTCTCTACCTCCCTCTTACTCTCTATTGGGGTGGCAGGGTAGCCTAGTGGTTAGAGTGTTGGACTAGTAACCAAAAGGTTGCAAGTTCAAACCCCCGAGCTGAAAAGGTACAAATCTGTCATTCTGCCCCTGAACAGGCAGTTAACCCACTGTTTCTAGGCCATCATTGAAAACAAGAATTTGTTCTTAACTGACTTGCCTGGTTAAATAAAGGTAAAATATATATAAAAAAAATTGGTGTGTTGCTCTTTATTTCTCTCTCTCTCACTCACTCATCTCACTGTCTGTTCTCCCCCTTAATCACTTTCTCTCCATCTGTCTTTCTCTCAACCTCTTTCCCTTTCTTGGAGGACAAACATACATGGTGGTCAGTGATGTTTAAGATGAGGGAGGACGATATTTTTTTTTAATGAGCGTGGCCTTATTTCTATTACAGCATATTGGATGACTCATTCATATTCCATTCACTCAGCTCAATGTAACATCAATAGGTTTGGGCAAATGTTTATTTATACCCATCATGAGGTTGCTACATCCTAGCCTATGAATGAAAGTTTACAACATAGGTGCACAGGTCAAGAGAAATTTGAGCAATCAAGGTGACAGACATTGACACATGCAATACCGCCTTGCACACTCTACGCCTTGCACACATCTAGCTGATCTAGGGTATAATCATTAGTCCAACAGTTGCAAACGAAAGTTTCTATTGGACAAATTCCGATATGTTTATACCCGTTCTGTTCCGTTTAAGAAACATTTTGTTGAACAGAATCGGCAGAATGAATACACTCATGATCACACGCAAACACAGTTCACTATCATAGCAGCAACATACAAACAGCATGATCCCTTTGATCGTTGTATAATTACTTCTAGCATCTATGCGCCCTCCTCCTCAATCACGTTTCAGGTATGACCCAAATGCAGACTGTGTCGAAGTAACAATGTTTATTACAGTAACAGGCGCAGGCAAATGATAGGTCAAGGCAGGCAGGGGTCAATAATCCAGAGTCGTGGGGAAAAGATACAGAACGGCAGGCAGGTTTAGGGTCAAATCAGGCAGAGATCGGTAATCCAGATTAGTGGGGCAAAGGTACAGGACAGCAGGCAAGTTCAGGCTCAGGGTAAGGGCTGGCAGAAAGGTCAAAACAGGGTGTGACATCCTCTCATCTTTTCCCTTCGCTTGTGGACTTCAGTGCACAACACATCAGGTGAAAAAACCTTTCCAAGCCTAACATTCATATCATAACCGCAAACCGCTACACACAGCCTACATCGTTGTCACCATATCAACGTCATAGTCAACATAGCTACTAGAACTTACACGTTAGTAAACCAGCTACAATCATGCAGTACAGTGTACAGTCAGCAGCAAGCAGTTTAGCAGTTACACCGGTGGCAATTAATTCATAATACCAAAAGCTTACCTTACCTTGGAAGAGTTCCAGTGTTGGATAGCCAGCTAGCTAACATAACATCCCTCTCTGTTTGAGCTGGGTGTTTGAGTTGGCTAAACTAGCTAGCTGCATTCGCTAGCTAAGTGAAAGTGAAAGAAATACAACTAAATATAGCTATCTCTCTCTCTTGCTTCTCCTTCATTTATAAAGACATGCATTAGTTAAAAACGGGTCAACTATTGTCAACTACTCACCACATGTTATGCACTGCAGTGCTAGCTAGCCGTAGCGTATGCTTTCAGTACTAGATTAATTCCCTGATCCTTTGATTGGGTGGAGAACATGTCAGAGGAGGACAACAAACTATCTGTCCTTCGGCTACACCATGGTGCTACCCTACACCATGATGCTACCCTACACCATGGTGCTACCCTACAGCATGCTGTTGAGGCTACTGTGGATCTTCATTACAAAACAGTTTGTTTTAATAAATTGTTTGGTGACATATCTGTAGTATAGTTTTATCTAAAAAGGACAACATTTTTTAATGTTTCATTATTTTTAGTTGAATGAAATTCCCTGAGGATGGTCCTCTTCTTCTTCCTCTGGGGAGCCTCGACTGATTGTGGTTTATATGTTGTGGTAGTGTCTTGGCAGAGTGGGACTCCTCTACCATCATGACAGCCGGAGAGTTTGGCACGCGTGCGTATGTGTGTGTGTACATGAGAGGCAGTAGCACGGCCTGCTGTTAATTAGATCTGTGTGTGTGTGCTCATGCATGTGTGTTTGAGATCACCACCATTCACCAGTGCCTGATGTTGGTTTAGTGGGAGGCGGAGGCCAGTTGCTTCCCCTGATACTCTCCTCAACCCACCCCACCTCACCTAATTTACACATCTGTCTTGTTTACATTTCTCCTCTCAGAAAAAACCATGCTCCACTTGTCAAAATAAATAGCGGGGGCAGGATTCAGTTGGTGATTTGAGGCAATCTAATGGGAGGATAAAGGGGTTGAAGGGGGAGAGTTTGGAGTTTTAGCTGAGAGTAGCTGTTTCCATCCGACTGTTTCCACTAATCCTAAATTGTAACCACTGGAAGACAGTGACCTCCTTGGAACATGTGTTCACCATTAATCCTGAGAGAGAGAGAGAGAGAGAGAGAGAGAGAGAGAGAGAGAGAGAGAGAGCGAGAGAGAGAGAGAGAGAGAGCGAGAGAGAGAGAGAGAGAGAGAGAGAGGGAGGATGAGAGAGAGAGAGAGAGAGGGGATGGGGGAGAGAGAGAGAGCGGATGAGAGAGAGGATGGGGGAGAGAGAGAGAGAGAGAGGATGGGAGAAAGAGAATAGGGGAGAGGATGAGAGAGAGAGGGGGAGGGGAGAGAGAGAGAGGATGAGAGAGGATGAGAGAGAGAGAGAGAGGATGGCAGACAGAGGGAGGGGATGGGAGCGAGAGAGAGAGAGAGAGAGAGAGAGAGGCTGGGAGAGAGAGAGAGTAAGGGAGAGGATGGGAGAGAGAGAGAGAGAGAGAGAGAGGATGGGAGAGAGAGAGAGAGGATGGGAGAGAGAGAGGATGAGAGAGAGAGAGAGAGAGAGGGGGAATGAGAGAGCGAGAGAGAGAGGATGGGAGAGAGAGAGTGGATTAGGGAGAGAGAGAGAGTATGGGAGAGAGAGAGGATTAGAGAGAGAGAGAGAGAGAGAGGATGAGAGAGAGAGAGAGGGGAGGGGGAGAGAGAGAGAGGATGGGTGAGAGAGAGAGAGAGGGTGGCAGAGAGAGAGAGAGAGAGAGAGAGCGAGAGAGGTTGGGAGAGAGAGAGATAGAGAGAGAGAGGATGGGAGAGAGAGAGAGTGAGAGGAGAGAGAGAGAGTGAGGAGAGAGAGATAGAGAGAGAGTGAGAGAGAGAGAGAGAGAGTATGGGAGAGAGAGAGAGAGAGAGGATGGGAGAGAGCGAGAGAGAATGGGAGAGAGAGAGAGAGAGAGAGAGAGAGAGAGAGCAGCACAATTAGACCAAACCAAATCATGAGAAAACAAAAAAGAAAATTACTTGACACATTGGAAAGAATTAACAAAAAAACTGAGCAAACTAGAATGCTATTTGGCCTTAAACAGGGAGTACAGCAGAATGGCTGACCACTGTGACTGACCCAAACTTAAGGCAAGCTTTGACTATGTACAGACTTAGTGAGCATAGCCTTGCTATTGAGAATGGCCGCCGTAGACAGACCTGGCTCTCAAGAGAAGACAGGCTATGTGCACACTGCCCACAAAATGAGGTGGAAACTGAGCTGCACTTCCTATCCTATATCTACTGGGGGAAATTGGGGGAAATTCCACAGTGTGCCATCACAGCAGCACGATTTGTGAACTGTTGCCACAAGAAAAGGGCAAACAGTGAAGAGCAAACACCATTGTAAATACAACCCATATTTATGCTTATTTATTTTCCCTTGACATTTGTAATGTCTTTATTGTTTTGAAATTTCTGTATGTGTAATGTTTACTGTTAATTTTTATTGTTTATTTCACTTTTGTATATTATCTACCTCACTTGCTTTGGCAATTTAATTGAATTGAGAGAAAGAGAGAGAGGATGAGAGAGCGAGAGAGAGAGAGAGAGAGAGGATGGCAGAGAGAGAGAGAGAGAGAGAGAGAGAGGGTGGGAGAGGATGGGAGAGGGAGAGAGAGAGAGAGGATGAGAGAGAGAGATAATGAGAGAGAGAGATAATGAGAGAGAGAGAGGATGAGAGAGTGAGAGGATGGGAGAGGGAGAGAGAGAATGGGAGAGAGAGAGAGAGAGAGGAGGGGAGAGAGAGAGGGGATGGGAGAGAGGATGGGAGAGAGAGAGAGGGGATGGGTGAGAGAGAGAGAGAGAGAGAGAGAGAGGATGAGAGAGAGAGGATGGGTGAGAAAGAGAAAGGCTGGGAGAGAGAGAGGATGTGAGAGAGAGAGAGAGAGGATGGGAGAGAGAGAGAGGATGGGAGAGAGAGAGGATGAGAGAGAGAGAGGATGGGAGAGAGAGAGAGATTGGATGGGTGAGAGAGAGAGAGAGAGAGGGTGGGAGAGAGAGAGAGAGGATGAGAGAGAGAGAGAGAGGATGGGAGAGAGAGGATGGGAGAGAGAGGATGGGAGAGAGAGAGAGAGGCTGGGAGAGAGAGAGAGAGGAGGGGATAGAGAGAGGATGGGAGAGAGAGGATGAGAGAGAGAGAGGATGGGAGAGAGAGAGAGAGTGGGTGGGAGAGAGAAAGGATGAGAGAGAGAGGCTGGGAGAGAGAGAGAGAGAGAGAGAGAGAGGATGGGATAGAGAGAGGATGGATGAGAGAGAGGCTGGGAGAGAGAGAGGATGAGAGAGAGAGAGAGTGAAAGAGAATGAGAGAGAGAGAGAGGATGGATGAGAGAGAGAGGCTGGGAGAGAGAGAGAGGATGAGAGAGAGAGAGAGTGAAAGAGAATGAGAGAGAGGATGAGTGAGAGAGAGAGAGAGAGAGAGAGAGGATGAGAGAGCGAGAAGATGGGAGAGAGAGGATATGAGAGAGAGAGAGAATGGGAGAGAGAGAGAGAGAGGAGGGGAGAGAGAGAGAGGATGGGAGAAAGAGAGGATGGGAGAGAGAGAGAGAGAGGATGGGTGAGAGGATGAGAGAGAGAGAGGATGAGAGAGAGAGAGAGTGAAAGAGAATGAGAGAGAGGATGGGAGAGAGAGGGAGAGGATGGGAGAGAGAGAGAGAGAGAGAGAGAGATAATGGGAGAGAGAGATAGAGAGAGAGGATGAGAGAGCGAGAGAGAGAGGGTGGGATAGAGAGAGAGAGAGGATTGGAGAGAGAGAGAGAGAGAGAGTACGGAGAGAAAGAGAGAGAGAGGAGAGAGAGAGAGCGAGAGACTGAGGAGAGAGAGAGAGAGTGAGGAGAGAGACAGAGAGAGAGAGAGGAGGAGGGAGAGAGAGGAGGAGAGAGGGAGAGGGAGAGAGAGAAGGCTTGCTTTCAATAGTCTGGCGAGAAAGATTATGGTAGAGAGAGAGAGAGCATGGGAGAGGGAGAGAGAGGATGGGAGAGAGAGGATGGGAGAGAGAGAGAGAGCATTGGAGAGGGAGAGAGAGGATGGGAGAGAGAAGATGGGAGAGAGAGAGAGAGAGAGAGAGAGAGAGAGAGAGAGAGAGAAAGAGAGAGAGAGAGAGAGATAGAGAGGTTGGGAGAGAGAGAGTGAGGAGAGAGAGAGAGTGAGGAGAGAGAGAGAGAGAGAGGAGAGAGGATGGGAGAGAGAGAGAGAGAGGATGGGAGAGAGAGAGAGAGAGAGAGCAAGAGAGAGAGAGCATGGGAGAGGGAGAGAGAGGATGGGAGAGAGAGGATGGGAGAGAGAGAGAGAGAGAGAGAGAGAGAGAAAGAGAGAGAGACAGATTTAGAGGTTGGGGAGAGAGAGTGAGGAGAGAGAGAGAGTACGGAGAGAAAGAGAGAGAGAGGAGAGAGAGAGAGCGAGAGACTGAGGAGAGAGAGAGAGTGAGGAGAGAGAGAGAGAGAGAGAGAGGAGGAGGGAGAGAGAGGAGGAGAGAGGGAGAGGGAGAGAGAGAAGGCTTGTTTTCAATAGTCTGGCGAGAAAGATGGCTCTGAAAAGGAGCAGCATGTCAGCTCTCCTATTATTCACATTGACACTATCATGGTGTGTGTGTCACACTCGGTGTTCACTTTGGTCTGCTGTGAGATGATGTACAGTTTTGGTTTCCCCACTTCCCCCACCTTCATTATTATATGGGTGGTAATGGTAGTGATAACAGTTTAGTGATGGTAGTAGTAGTCGTAGTAATGATGATTGTAGTTGTAGTACTGATATAAAGAAGAAGATGACCGTTATTTAGTTATAAGTTATAGTTTCATTTTCCATAATTTTATTTTATACTTATTACATTTCTACTATTGACTGTTACCATTTTATTGTATTTATTTTTGTATTATTATTTACTACCATTTTATATTATTATTTGCTATCATTTATAATTTTGTTACAATGTATATTGTATACGTTGTTGCTTTGGCAATATTGACACAATGTTTTTCATGCCAATAAAGCAGCTTGAATTTGAATTTGAATTTGAGAGAGAGAGAGGAGGGGAGAGAGAGAGGATGGGAGAGAGAGGATGGGAGAGAGAGAGAGAGAGAGAGAGAGGATGGGTGAGAGAGGATGGGAGAGAGAGGATGAGAGAGAGAGAGGAGGGGAGAGAGAGAGGCTGGGTGAGAGAGAGAGAGAGAGGGTGGGAGAGTGAGAGGATGGGAGAGAGAGAGAGAATGGGAGAGAGAGAGAGAGAGAGAGAGAGGAGGGGAGAGAGAGAGGATGGGAGAGAGAGGATGGGTGAGAGCGGATGGGAGAGAGAGGATGGGAGAGAGGGAGAGGGGGTAGGAGAGAGAGAGGATGAGAGAGAGAGAGAGAGAGAGGATGAGTGAGAAAGAGAAAGGCTGGGAGAGAGAGAGGATGGGAGAGAGAGGATGGGAGAGAGTGAGAGAGGCTGGGAGAGAGAGAGAGAGAGAGAGAGGAGGGGATAGAGAGAGGATGGGAGAGAGAGGGGATGGGAGAGAGAGAGAGAGAGAGAGAGGATGGGAGAGAGAGAGAGGATGAGAGAGAGGATGGGAGAGAGAGAGAGGATGGGAGAGAGAAAGAGAGAGAGAGAGGATGGGAGAGAGAGGATGGGAGAGCGAGAGAGAGAGAGAGAGAGAGAGTACGGAGAGAAAGAGAGAGAGAGGAGAGAGAGAGAGCGAGAGACTGAGGAGAGAGAGAGAGAGTGAGGAGAGAGAGAGAGAGAGAGAGGAGGAGGGAGAGAGAGGAGGAGATAGGGAGAGGGAGAGAGAGAAGGCTTGTTTTCAATAGTCTGGCGAGAAAGATGGCTCTGAAAAGGAGCAGCATGTCAGCTCTCCTATTATTCACATTGACACTATCATGGTGTGTGTGTCACACTCGGTGTTCACTTTGGTCTGCTGTGAGATGATGTACAGTTTTGGTTTCCCCACTTCCCCCACCTGTCAAACATACACTACACCTCCTCTGTTGTTGTGCTTCTGATTAATGTCAGATTAATCTCTCATGCTGTTGCCACAGTGATGAGGTGGCAGTTAAAAGGTACTAAACCTCTGGTATGAGCAAAGCATTTCAACACGGTGTAACGTTTATGGCTGTGTCTGAATTGGCACCTTATTCCCGACAGTATTTTGTCCACTATTTTTCACCATGGGCCCAACAGGCTCTGGTCAAAAATAGTACACTAGATAGAGAATAGGGTGGCATTTCGGACACAGCCTATGTTATGCGTATTTACCACGTGAATATTGTCGCAACAGTGATGGAAACAATGGTTAGTTAGGATTGAGGGTTGACTTATTCACTCATCACTACTCAATATCTGATTGGAGATGACATTTTCCATTGTGGGTTCTGCATTCTATGCCCTGTTGCTAAGGAATGGAACTCTGTTTCTCTGGCCATGACACATTGGACCCTTAGAGCGGGTCAAGAGTGGACTAGTGATGGCTCCCCTCTCTCCATTTACATCCACAATCTCTTGCTTTGCGCTGTCTCTCTCCCCCTCTCTTTCTCATCCTCTCTCTCTTCTCCTTCCCTCCATACTTCATCCCTCCCTTCATGCTGACTGTACACATTGAGCCTCACACAGCTTGTTGACAGAGAGCTGAGGTCACAGAGTGTCTCAGAGAAGTAAACGCCATCCAATTCCACCATGTGATGTGATGTGATGTGATGTATGGGACGGATACAAAGGCACAGAGAGGAACACAAGCTCGCATCCAAATTTTGGAAGGCACATAAAACACATGACTGAATGGAGAATAAAAAAGACAAAGCCAATATAAGGGTCCAAATTTAAAACATGTCCCAGGTCTCAGCTGTCGTTCGGAAGGGGGATTTATTTTCCCCTCCTCTCCTCCTTTCCTCTCCTCCTCCAGAGCTTTGGCAGAGTGAGGAATAGAACAACAGAGGAGAAGGGGAAACTGGCAGACTGTCTATTCCCAACATGCACAGTGTGTTATTCTGAAGTAGGAGACCATGTGCAACAGTTTTAGTGCTGGACCGGACTGGGCTGCTCTATGGGCCCATACACCCCAGGTCAGGGTTCTAGTCCCCCAGCTCTGATACATGGGAGGCTATCCTAATTTGGACACCATACAGGGAGTTGTGGTGGAGAAATTGGAGAGAATGGGGACTATTATTTAAGGTTCCCCATGGACGTATACCACACCATGGAGAATGACTGGTAGATTCAAGCAGTTTTATGGAATAGTATCCCAACTACTGTGAATTAAAATGTATGTCTATTCTGGTGTTGATTCTGAGAATGTATATACATTTCTGGGTTGTAACTGTATATGTACATTTTGTATATGTTTGTGTTTGGCCTGCCACTTGACTTAATTTGCGTGTTACGGTAAAATGTGTTTTCGTGTTGATTTACATTAAGTCCACGATGATACGGTATTCATTATCCAACATTTATAGTTGTGTTTAGGATGTGTGTTCAGTCTGCCGTTAGGACGTTAGGACCACAGTCCGTCATTAGGATGTGAATGATTCAGAAACCGATGCCAGGAAATCTAAATCTATATTTTACTGTATTTCAGCCATCCCAGCATTCAACTCCTTTAGCAGTGTTCCTTTTAATGGGGAGGATCATCAAAACCCCTGATTCAATACTGTCTATAGCAGCCAGGCTTGGCCTGATGAAAGGAGTGTATAGATGTAGAACACCATTCACCGGGCTAGCAGGAAGTAGCAGTCCAAATATATAGAGGTATTCTCAAATAACCTGGGCCTGCCAACTACACCACTCGTATTTATTGATGTATTTATCTGGATTTCCTGTATACTTGTCGAGATGATGGGCCTGGGGATCTGGGGAGGGGAAGGGGGACTGTTGTCGTGTATCTGACTGAGTATTGCATTATTTTGTTCTTTTGGGTCTCATAAGGATGCTGCTGTCATGGTCCCTGAGACTGCTCCCTCCCTCCCTCGCTCACTCGCTCCCTCCCTCCCACCCTCCTTCCCTCCCTCCCTCCCTCCCTCCCTCCTGATGGTTAACCTGTCAGCTTCCTGCTGCACCTCTGCCCAGGAATACAGCACCTTTGTTCAAACTATACTCTCTGTAGGCCCTGTCAGGTTCAAAATGTGTTGTACTGTGGATTGTTGCTTGGGATGTCTCATCCCAACCCAGTTTGCATTTAACAGGAAAAGGCTTCATTTGCTCTTGTATTTAATGTGCACTGTTTTACAGATGGTCTCAATATGTTGCATCTTCTTGATCTCGATTACTACATTTTTATAGCAAAGATGATACGCACTGCCATTTGAGTTTGGGTCAAATCCATGAAAAGCCATTTCTTAATAGCCCAATAAATCAAGCATTGTTTGAAAATGGGAAGTAAGTCAGTGATCGTTTGAAACGGTAGTAGTTATAAAGAATCCTTACATGAAAAACTAAGCTGCATTATCAAGGTAAACTAGCCATCTTTGACAGTAAATTGATATTTGTCTGAATAGAGAGTGGTACTGTATATATATATACAACTAATCAGATGCTTGGACACACCTACTCATTCAAGGGTTTTTCTTTATTTTTACTATTTTATACATTATAGAATAATGGTGAAGACATCAACACTATGAAATAACACATATGGAATCATGTTGTAACCAAAAAAGTGTTAAACAAATCAAAATATGTTTTAGATTTTAGATTCTTCAAAGTAGCCACCCTTTGCATTGATGACAGTTTTGCACACTCTTGGCATTCTCTCCACCAGCTTCACCTGGAATGCTTTTCAAACAGTCTTGAAGGAGTTCCCACATATGCTGAGCACGTGTTGGCTGCTTTTCCTTCACTCTGCGGTCCAACTCACCCCAAACCATCTCAATTGGGTTGAGGTCGGGTGATTGTGGAGGCCAGGTCATCTGATGCAGCACTCCATCACTCTCTTTCTTGGTCAAATAGCTCTTACACAGCCTGAAGGTGTGTTGGGTCATTGTCCCATTGAAAAACAAATGATAGTCCCACTAAGTGCAAACCAGATGGGATGGCGTATCGCTGCAGAATGCTGTGGTAGTAATGCTGGTTAAGTGTGCCTTGAATTCTAAATAAATCACTGACAGTGTCACCAGCAAAGCAACCCCATCACACCTCCTCCTCCATGCTTCACGGTGGGAACCACCGGTCTAATGTCTGTTGCTCATGTTTCTTGGCCCAAGCAAGTATTTTCTTCTTATTGATGTCATTTAGTAGTAGTTTCTTTGCAGCAATTGGACCATGATGGCCTAATTCATGCAGTCTCCTCTGAACAGTTGATGTTGAGATGTGTCTGTTACTTGAACTTTTTGCGACTGCACTTGAAGAAACTTTCAAAGTTCTTGAAATTTTCCACAGACTGACCTTCATGTCTTAAAGTAATGATGGACTGTCATTTCTCTTTGCTTATTTGAGCTGTTCTTTCCATAATATGGAGTTGGTCTTTTACCAAACAGGGCTATCTTATGTATACCACCACTACCTTGTCACAACACAACTGGTTACCTCAAACGTATTAAGAAGGAAAGAAATTCCACAAAAACATTTCAACAAGGCATACCTGTTGATTGAAATGCATTCCAGGTGACTACCTCATGAAGCTGGTTGAGAGAATGCCAAGAGTGTGAAAAGCTGTCATCAAGGGTGGCTACTTTGAAGAATCTCAAGTGTAAAATATTGCTTTGGGTGACTACATGATTCCATATGTGTTATTTCATAATTTTGATGTTTTTACTATTATCACTATTAAAATAGTAAAAATAAAGAAAAACCTTGGAATGATTAGGTGTGTCCAAACTTTTAACTGGTACTGTATTTGAAGTTAATTCAGTAACCTTCCCCGGGTCCAAAATAGACAATGTTCTCACATAACGGAGCTCTGTGGCATAAAATAGCCTCCTTCCATGTGTCATAACATTTCAAATTTTACAGGGAATCTTTCTCAACCTGAAGTTACTCTCAGTGCATAAGTAAGTTGAATATGAAATGGCTGCCACAAATAAACAGTATAACACTAATGTGATTCTATCATGGCCGACGTTACACTCGGGGGTTGGCAGGAATGGGGGAATGTCAACAGAATTATTTTCCTTGCTGGAGAGACACGTCCAGCTTTGCCCACATACCCTCTGGGTGTGTGCTTAGGGTACCCAACCCAACCCATGCTGTCGGTCTGACTCTCTCGCTCTCTACCTCTTTCTCTCACTCTTACTCTTTATTGCTGTTGCTGTTTATCCGTCTCTCTCTCCTTCTCTCTTGCTGTATTGCTCTCTCTCCCTGCATCCTTTTCTCTCGCTTCCCCTCTTCTCTCTCTCTCTCTTAGAGACAGATACTCACATACTGTATTCATGCAGTACACACTCTACTACCCATACTACAGTACAACTGTTGGATTTGGACTGAAAACAGCTGTTTTTTGGTGCAGTGGTCATAGTGGTGTTCTAAGTGGTGTCTGTCAGTGAATCACTGCTGTGGAAAAAGAGCTTCAGCCCTGAGCCAGCTCTTACCTGGGGCATATATAGCCTCTGGTCTCAAGCTCCAGGTGTCTCCCCAGGGTCTTCCATTCCCCTTTGACTAAAAGTCTCGCTTGCCAAACTCATTGTGTCGGAGATACAGTGGATTTAGGAAGAGACCGTCTGTCCATTAGGTGGTCAGATGAGATACAGAGCTGTACTCAACACGCCAACTCTCCTCTCAAGATGCAATGATTTCTCATTCAAATAGGGAGACAAGAGGCTAGCTTCAACAAGGTAACTATCCTCTGTCCAGAATCTTTGTACTATGTATGTTTATCTATAAACACTGGCCACACTCACTGGTGTCTTATTCTGAAAACTGAAAGTCTGACTATGCATTGAAATGGAATTAGGCTTATTAAAACATTACTATTACCCTTCCTGATTCCATTTGAATGCATAAGCTTATTTTCAGTCGGTACCTGGGTCTATGTACCGGAGTCTACTTTCTATGACTATTTATCAAAAGGTCTATAGATATTTATTGCATACCTCTCCTCTCCTCCCTAATCTTGTCCCGAGGAAGATTTGGCCAGGTGAGTGAGTTCATCATAATGAGATTCCCCAGGTGAATTTAATCAAATATTAATCTTCTATTCACGACTGTTTAACTACTAACTATGTTCCCTTGGGTGTTTCTCAATCCACAATCCAATCCTACTCCTTATAATGTATTCAGAAAATGTACACTGACTCTATAGCTAATGTGTTCTGAACGGCAAAACTGACGCATGCACTGGCCTGTTCTGTTACATCATTATCCGACACAGCCGAGGGGCTGTTAAGGATCACCTGTTTATGATCCATAGACTTTGGTTCATAATACAACATTTATATATTACATTTTTCCTTCCTCATTTGGTGTGCGGTTTGGTTCCTTTCTCTCTGCCCCTCGGTCTGTCTTGCTCTCTTTTCTCTTTATTGCTGCCTCTCTCTTCATCTCTCTGTCTCCCTCTCTCTCTCTCTTTGTGTGTCTCTCTCTCTCTGTGTGTCTCTCTCCACGATGCTCTCTCTCCCTCTCTCTCTCTGTCTCTCTCTCTTTCTCTCTCTCTCTTTCTCTCTGTCTCCCTCTCTCTCTGTCTCTCTCTCTCTCTGTCTCCCTCTCTCTCTCTTTGTGTGTCTCTCTCTCTCTCTGTGTGTGTCTCTCTCCACGATGCTCTCTCTCCCTCTCTCTCTCTGTCTCTCTCTCTTTCTCTCTCTGTCTCCCTCTCTCTCTCTCTCTCTCTCTCTCTCTGTCTCTCTCTCTCTCTCTCTCTCTCTCTCTCTTTCTGTCTCCCCCTCTCTCTCTCTCTCTCTCTCTCTCTCTCTCTCTCTCTCTCTCTCTCTCTATGCGTGTGGATCAACGAAGACTTGCCCCTGTCATGCTTAATTCTGTTCATATGTGGGCTGGGCTGAACAGTAGCTGGTTTGTGTTATTGAATAATCAACAACCCAAACCATAGCATTGGCTCTAATTACGGCAGTATGCCAGGGAGTGTACCAGCTTGACACTGCGGGCAAACTTTTTCCAATCTGCTTTTTACAGGAGCCCTCTGAGACAAGACAGGAGAGCCACTGACAGCACAGACCAAGGCCACACACACATACACACACGCGCATGCAGGTGCGCGCACACACACACACACACACACACACACACACACACACACACACACACACACACAGGCCAAGACATGCACACATGCACAGAGACAGGCAAGAGACGCAAGCAGAGAAAACAAATACAGCGGGACACGTGGATGGCCTCTCCCTGCCTTTCACACACGCTTGCTGCATGCATCATTTGAATATAATAGTGGTCTATTGCAGTCGAGATGAATAATGGACAGTGCAACTTTAGTTGACTACAGTCTGCTGACTTCTGATGGCTGTGTATGTCTTGGCGCGTGTGTGTGTGTGTGTGTGTGTGTGTGTGTGTGTGTGTGTGTGTGTGTGTGTGTGAGCGTGTGTGTCTTGGCGTGCGTCTGTGGCATTTATCTGTGCTGTCAGTGCAGCCATCTTTCTTTCATTAGTTCCTAGGAGCCCTGAGTGGGGCCCCTGGAGCATTCATTATACAGAGAGAGGGCCTTCTGTATGTAGGGCCCTAGTACCACACACATGGCAGTGAGCAACAGAGGGCTCCAGTCCCTTATTACAGGGGCTTTTCCCTCTGGACTGGCTGGGCTTTTCATCACTCTTTCCTCCACTAGACCACATAGGTATTGCTGAGGACAGAGGGGCCTGCTGACCAAACAAGCTATTTGGGTTTGTTGGTTGACGGAAACACACAGAAAGAGACATACATTTTGTTATTGCTCTCCCTCACACATACACTTGTGTGTGGGCACACATGAAGTCATGCAGGCAAGCGCACGTACACATGCACACACTCCGATCCCCTACAGACCCCCCCCCACACACACACACACACCCGCCCCACACACACCCCATCCCAGAAGCAGGGACTTGAAAGAATGAAAAAAAAAGAATTGAATGACACGCTTCACAGGCTCTCGTTTCCTGCCACCCGACGGGAGGAGCTGTCTGTTACTGTGACAGACGGCTCCCTTTTCCAAATATTGTTTTATATCAGGCCTGAGAGGTTAAAGAATGACAGCGCCTGTCACCGAGTGATGGATGACCCTCTCAGCAGCCCTTTCTCTTCACTCTCTTCCTTTGCTCCAGGGCTTTCAAATGAAACTTTAGCTAATTAAAAGTGTGGCAATATAGATCTTATGAAAATGTTGAAGGGTTGAGGGAGGTTTGCTTTTAATCTCTGGTCTGTGGCTGTGGAGTAGACGTGTTGTTTTCATTTGGTCAGGCAGGGCACTGAGTGGTGGGAGGCTAGGGTGAAAGTGGGGACAGCTAGAGTCTGATTTTAATTGAACAAAAGGACAGGTAAAGTTAGATCCCTTGTCAGTTACTCACACAGCATGCCATCCTCTTCCTCTTGGTATCCCTTTCCTGCAGACAAATGACCAAATCGCCCTCTAGTGGCCTCATGGGTGGAACGTCATTAATATTTTTCCTTATTTCATAATTCATAAACATTCTATATTTTTTCACGCAGAAAATTCAGTGTTTCTTTGTCAAACGGTTTTGTTATATTTCAGTCTTCTGTGATGTATATAAAGTGTAATATTGGGATGCAAACTCCGAATGTAATACATTTCAACATGGCGCAGGTGTCTTCTTCATTTAAGCCCATAGTGTGTAAGTGTGAAAAACCCAGCAGTCTTGCAGTTCTTGACACAATCAAACCGGTGCACCTGGCACCAACTACCATACCCTGTTCAAAGGCATTTACATATTTGGTCTTGCCCATTCCCCTCTGAATGGCACACAAACAATCCATGTCTCAATTGTCTCAAGGCTTATTTGTCTCAAATCCTTCTTTAACACGTCTCCTCCCTTTCATCTACACCCATTGAAGTGGATTTAATAAGTGACATCAATAAGGGATCATAGCTGTCACCTGGATTCACCTGGTCAGTCTATGTCATGGAAAGAGCAGTCCCTAATGTTTTGTACACTCAGTGTACAGTATGTGTCTCCATGTCTAGAATAGAATAGCAGGCCTAGGAGACCTGAGACCTGAGGTTATTACTTGCTGGAAACCACCAGCGCTCATTAAATGGCTGATCTGATTAAGGATAGTTAACTTAATGCTGAGTCTGCAGCCAGGCCAGTTGTGGAGGAATGAGTCAGAGCTGGAGAGGAGAGGAGATGGAGAGATTAGAAGAAGAAAAGCTCCCCACCGCACAATATAATTGTGTCGATATATTTCCGAACAATATTCTGAAGTTTATGCTACTGTGGGTCTGAGTGCATGTGAATGAATAGGATGCTGATTGCAAAAGACACCGAAGCAACAGACGACTGACTAGTACATTCCGACGATCTCGAGGATGAGGACATGTTTGAAACACGAGAGGAAAGTTTAAGAATCAGCAAAAGCTGCCTATTAAAGGGTGACATCAGTGTGGTAAAACCATAACTCGCTGGGTTTGAAAACATTTTGCTGGATCTGTGTGTGTGCTTTTCTAGTGGTTATTAAATAAATAAATAGCAGAGCTCTGCCTGTCCGCACGCCAGAGAAACAGACATAGGTCTGTATCGCACAATGTTCCTTTTCCTTTTCATTAAACAGATTCCACTGTGGAAAATGTGCACTAGGACTGTAAAACTATAGGGATATTAAACGTATATGCAGTTATATGTTCAACGTTCTGTCTGTGAATAGAAAAACACTGGTGATGGTTCTATGTGTGTGTGTGTGTGCACGCTGATTTGTAGGGGTTGTATGCATGTGTGTGTGTGTGTGTGTGTGTGTGTGTGTTTATCATGTATACTATTGGCAGTTATGTGTCTTGGCGTGTGTTTATGGCTAGGTTTGTTGTCTGTTGATGTGTCTCCCTGTCTATATTTAACTGATGCCCGTACTAAAACCAGTCTCAGAAAAGGCGGACTGGAATTACTCCTCTTTCTTTCACTTTAGCTGAGGTATTTCAACACCCCAACATGAAACACCCCTCACCCCCAAAGTGTAGCTTCTTAATCATCGCGAAATCACGACATCCATCTGTACATTTCCATAGGAGTAATTGAGTTTCCATCCATCACGTCTCACAGCGGAGTACATTTTGAAGCCATATTTCAAATGGTAGATAATGATATGTGTTGTTGTTCTTCGAGCTAACTCCATGGGGTGATTATAAACTGTTGCTATAGCGTTTGTGTGTGTGTGTGTGTGTGTGTGTGTGTGTGTGTGTGTGTGTGTGTGTGTGTGTGTGTGTGTGTATGTTTGTGTGTGCGAATCCCATAGTGCTTGGAACTGATTAAGCTCTCCCTGGAGTTCCAGTGTTGACGAGAGCTGTAGCCCTAAGCGTGGGCACACTTATACTGTGACTGCAGACAAGTGGGCACACTTATAATGAAGGGACCCTGCTAGGGGAGAATGGAGAGTGCAAACAATAGGAGTGTTTGTATCAGTATTGATATCAGCAGGCAGACCTCAAATCCAGGAGATGCTGTTGGGGAGGAGGAGGAGAGGGATGATGGGGAGATGCTGTGGGGCTCTAGGCTCCACTGACAGCCCTGTCTACCTCTGTCTCTGTGCTCAGATCGGCTACGCTAGTTTGTTCATTTCTGTAAACGAACAATCTGCACCATGAGGAATTGATGGCGGGAGATGGAGGTTGGAGTGGGGGATGAGAGGAGGAGGGGATGAGTGGGGAGAAGTCCCAGGCTCAGGTCTGTTGATTTCCACTACATTGGGAGGGTTTGTGGGAGAATTCACCTAACGATCATGGAGTCTGTGGGGCAGACTGGTTTGGTCTGTCAGCTGGTTGGTTCTCAGCCCTGTGGCAGCCAGCCCTCTGCCCCTCAGGCAGGGACATATCCCTCTCATCACTCCCTGGGCCTAGGACAGTCAACAAAGGACAACTGCCAACTCATAGTTGAGCCAAGTGTCCTCATTATAGCAACTTACTTTCTGGTTATTGCATTAGCATGGCTAGTTGGAAGACTTTGTGAAAAGTTGGCCTGATTTCACACTGACTACTCTTGACAACTTCTGATCCAACCATAATTGGATGTTGCTCTGACATTGTTGTTCTGTGGGGTGTCTGTTAACAGGTGTTTGGATTGTCTCCAGTGGGTGCATTTGTCCTTATGTTGATGTTCTGTGGATGTTCTTCTCAATGTTGTCTCATGTCAACATAGTTGAGGTTGACATTTAGAAAGTGTCACAAACTGTCTGTCTGAGTAGACCATAGAGCATCTCTTGTTGCTTCAGGAGATTGTCCAAACCCCCCACCCCCCTCTTTCTCTGCCTCCTTATCCTCCTCTCCTCTACTCTGTTCTCTCCATCTAGTATCAGCTGCTTGCTATCAAGCCTTTAAACAATGTGTTTGACAAATTTTACAGCAGCCAAACTCTCTGGTAGGTTATTTCTTTATTTTATTGTGTCTGTGTTTTCTAAGAGCTGCAATATTATACTCCTGTCTCCCGCAATTCCATCCAGCAATTGGAAGCTGTAAAATCTTGTGAGAGAGCAGTTTTTTAGAAAAAAAGCAAATGTTTTAATTGTGCCCAAAACCAAACCATTGCATCCTGTATACTGTGTTGCACAGACACTAAAGCTACACACTTTGTTTGTAAAACAGAAGTGTCTGGTCTGTTAATGACCTCAAGTTCAAAGTGTCATGCCCACACGCTTGTATCCATACACCACTGCCTGCTACACAAAATGCTCTCTCTCTCTCTCTCTCTCAACTAAACTGCCTCCCACAAGACACTCCTTGAAACTCTTTATTGCAGTAGAATTTCAAGATTGAACAAAGATCAAAAACAAAAAATCAGTGACAACCAAGATGGCGGATCATATTTGGCTGAGAATCCTCTTCCCTCAGCAATATGGTACTCGTACACCAATGTATACCATTTTCCCTTCTGACATTTAAGGGCAGGTTTATGACTGCCACAAATCACAACAATCAAAGGACATTGTTAGTACCTAATTAGCACTGTAAAAGCACTTGGGCACACTCTTACTTTAGTACTCCTAAATACATTTTGGATACTGCCCCAACAGATCCACAGATGATGCAATTGCCATCTCACTGCACACTGCCTTATAGCATCCCGACAAGAGGAATACCTATGGAAGAAGGCTGTTCATCGACTATAGCTCAGCCTTCAACACCATAGTGCCCTCCAAGCTCATCACTTAGCTTGGGGCCCTGGGTTTGAACCCTGTCCTGTACAACAGGGTCTTGGACATCCTGATGGGCATACACCAGGTGGTGAAGGCAGGCAACAATACCTCCTGCTACGCTTATCCTAAAAATGGGGCCCCTCACAAACTTCTAAAGATGCGCCATTGAGAGTATCATGTCGGGCTGTATCACCGCCTGGTACGGCAACTGCACCATCCGCAATGGCAGGGCTCTCCGGAGGGTGGTGCGGTCAGCCCAACGCATCACTGGGGGGACACTGCCTGCCCTCCAGGAGATCTATAACACCCGGTGTCACAGGAAGGCCAAGAAGATCAGTCAGGGACCCCAGCCACCCAACCCACGGCCTGTTCACCCCTCTACCATCTAGAAGGCGGAGACTGTAGAGCCCGATGTGAACGATATACTGCTTTCTTGGGAACAGGCCCAGATCTCTGTGATTTGTGTGAAGAAGAGGCAGAGAAAAAGGGTCCAAATGGCAGGCTTTCTGAGTATTCGTAGGTGATCGAATAAAACCCCACTTCCTTCCATTCTGCTAGCAAACGTGCAATCTTTGGAGAATAAAATTGAGGACCTACGCACAAGATTAAACTACCAACGGGACATTCAAAACTGTAATATCTTGTGCTCTGAACAACGTGGCTGAACAACGACACTATCAACAGGCAGGATAGAACAGCGGCATCTGGTAAGACAAGGTGCTGCGGACTATGTATTTTTGTAAATAACAGCTGGTGCATAATATTTAAGGAAGTCTCGAGCTATTGCTCGCCTGAGGTAGCGTATCTCATGATAATCTGTAGACCACACTATCTACCTAAAGAGTTTTCATCTGTATTTTTTGTAGCTGTTTACATACTACCACAGTCAGAGGCTGGAACTAAGACAGCATTGAATGAGCTGTATTCCGCCGTAAGCTAACAAGAAAATGCTCACCCAGAAGTGGTGTTTCTAGTGACTGGGGAGTTAAATCCGTTTGACAAAATTTCTATCAGCATGTTACATGTGCAACCAGAGGAAGAAAAACTCTGGACCACCTCTACTCCACACACAGAGACACATGCATAGCTCTCCCTCGCCCTTCATTTGGCAAATCTGACCATAATTCTATCCTCCTGATTCTTGTTTACAAGCAAAAATTAAAGCAGGGAGCACCAGTGACTAGATCAATGAAAAAGTGGTTGGATGAAGCAGATGCTAAGCTACATTTTATTTAGTGGGGTGTTAATTCCTTTAATTTGGTTTTAGTATATATATATATATATATATATATTTTTTTTTCTCACCATTTGCTCTTTGAAACGATGAGACAGCCTATAGGGAGGAGATCAGAGACCTGGCCATGTGGTGCCAGGACAACAACCTCTCCCTCAATGTAATTAAGACAAAGGAGATGATTGTGGACTACAGGATAAAGTGTACCGAGCATGCAAGCATTCTCGTCGACGTGGCTGCAGTGGAGCAGATTGAGAGCTTCAAGTTCCTTGGTGTCCACATCACCAACAAACTAACATGGTCCAAGCACACCAAGATAGTCGTGAAGAGGGCACGACTAAACCTATTCCCCCTCAGGAGACTGAAAAGATTTGGCATGGGTCTTCAGATCCTCAAAAGGTTCTACAGCTGCGTCATCGAGAGCATCACTGCCTGGTATGGCAACTGCTTGGCCTCTGACCGCAAGGCATTGCGGAGGGTAGTGCGAACGACCCAGCTTCCTGCCATCCAGGACCTCTATACTAGGCGGTGTCAGAGGAAGGCCCTAAAAATTGTCAGACTCCAGCCACCCTACTCTGCTTTCCTGCTTATTCCAGTCTAGTGTTATTCCAGTACCATAAAACACCCCAAACCGAGTGAGATGGAGGACATTGGCCTATGGTGCAAGGGCTTAAACTAAGGAAAACTACTAAATAATGTTGGGCAACTCTCATCAGATGAATGAGGTGTTTTTAGATTGGCATAGATTAAGCATTTCAATCATACTAATGTTATCAGGGTTAGGGGGGTTATTATCTCAAAATACAGTTCTCAGACAAGTGCCTCCAGCATAATATATCCCACAATGCTTACCCATAAAGAGGTATTTCCTGGTGGCAGACAGGCTGCTTCCAGTGAATGATGTGGAGGGCTTTAGTAGGGACCTTTAGTAGGGACCTGGCAGCCCTCCTCCACTATGCCTGTGTCTTAAGACCTGTAAAGTCGTCACACTATTTTCCATGCACTCAACAGACTGGGCACAGACTCTACCAGGCTAAACCACATCTCTCTCACTACCAGGCCAAAGCCTAGACTCTACTGCTTCCATTTGAGAAGAGGAGAGGGTTTCACTTTGTCATAACATCCTCTGTTTAGACTTTCTCTCGCACTCTCTTGTGCTCTCACTTGCCCGTCTCTCGCTCTCTGTTGCTCTCACTTGCCGTCTCTCGGTCTCTGTCTCTCTTAACCTCTGACTATCTCTCTTCACTTTTTACCTATCTTTTGTTCCCTTTTGCTGTCTCTCATTCTCGTCTTCCTCTTGCTCTGTGGTTGTCTCCCACTCTCTCTTATGCACTCCTTCCCTCCTTCTCTTCCCCTACCCCTCTCTCTTTCTCTTCGCATGGGCAGAAACTGATTAGGCAGTGTCAGGCATCAGTGAGTGTTGGGGCCCAGCGCCCTGGGTTGGGTTCTCATCAGAGGGCCTGTCTCTCTGTGTCTCTCCCAAAGGGCATGACAAGAAGGCTGCTGCCACGGCCTGACAACAGAGCTTTTAGCACTATCTGCTTTTGTTTAAACACCACAGAGGGGATGAGGCTCATTTAGCCTGCCGCTGACTGCCGAGCACGTGTGTATGTGTGTGTGTTTGTGTGCGTGTTTATGTGTGCCTGGCGTCGCAGATGTACGGCTGCATCCCCAGCTTGGCTTGGTGAGGGCAGCATGATGACTTGTGTACTTCATTGATGACTTGTGTACTACAGTGAAAGTCATTTTTAAATGGAACCGAACTGGTGGTTTCAAACGTATGATTTCATCAGGGCTCACTCGGCTCCATGTGAGGTTAATTAGATTTGGGGAATCTTTCTCTTTCAGCGCAGTCCATGCATTTTATCCCAGAAAAAGGGCGTTCCGCAACCATGTCACTGCTCTTGGACCAGGGCCTCGGAGTGGGTGAACTTTCATTGGATGATCTAACAGTGCTCTCGGCGGTGCCATTAAAGAGTGTGGTCATGGACATTCCCAGCATGCAATGCTTTGCAAGGTTTACCTCAAGGTGGTATCACATTTGTCCCATTTGAAAGAGGGATATACTGTATGTCAAGGGCCTACTGTCATTATACTGTGGTAGGTCCACTGTCAACTTATCACCAACAGCTGCCAGTGTCTCTCTATGTACACCTGATCTTAACTATTAAGATCAGATCTAATCCTTCATTGCTACAACTGATCTTAAAATATGCCTTGATACAGCAGTGCAGCCCTACCACATGTTTAATTTGGTGTTGGAGAACTTAGGTGAAGAATCTGCAAAGAAGAAGAAGGACGAAGGCAAGCTACAGTATTGCCCTTTAATTGGCAGGTGTAGCTGTGATTGACAGCCCATATTTATCTTCCCCACCAGGGTGTGCAGAGGCCTCTTTGGCCTCAACCCTGGCTTGGACTTCTTTCCCTGCTTTATACCAAAGTAATGGTTAAAGTTTAAGCAAAACTCCTGCACACTACGCTCGCAAAGTAACCTATCACCTAAAGTTATCCCAACAGGCCATGTTGTTAAACCATGTGTTAAAATCAGGGGGAAGGTATTCATTATATGTTTTGTGGCCTGATCCCAGATCTGTTTGTGCAGTCTTTCCAGCTCCTATTGTCAAACACTGGCATGACACTGACCATAGAAGTTGACAAGACAGCAAAATCTCTTCTGAATTTTATTCAGCAACTAATTATTGTGTGTTTTTAGATGTATGTTCTCATGTATGTGTGTAAGTCAGTCATGCCTGCCTCCGGCTGCTGCATGGAAGCGTGCCAGCTAATGATTTCTTTAAATTCCAGCTGGTCTATTCTTATAATACATTTGCCTGCCACTTTACATACAATATAAGGTTACTGAGTTCTTCACTGTCTCACTTTGCCAAGTGCCAAACATCTTCGCTGTGTGTTAGCATTAGGGGTTTGACGTTTAAACGTTTAAACAAATTTGGGATCGTTAATATAAAAAACGCTTACCTACAAGCCTAAACCAACAATGCCGTTTTAAGAAAATACATTAAAAAAATAAAGTAAAACAAGTAAGAGATAAGAAAAACAAATAATTAAGAGCAGCAGTAAATATCAAATAGCAGGGCTATATACAGGGGGTACCGGTACAGAGTCAATGTGCCAATGTGCGGGGGCACCAGTGTCGAGGCATTTGAGATAATGATGTACTTGCAGGTAGGGTTGTCAAAGTGGCTATGCATAGATAATAACAGAGCATAGTGGTGGGGGGGTGCAAACAGTCTGGGTAGCCATTTGATTAGGTGTTCAGGAGTCTTATGGCTTGGGGATAGAAGCTGTTTAGGAGCCTCTTGGACCTAGACATGGCACTCCGGTACCGCATGCCGTGCAGTAGCAGAGTCTATGACTAGGGTGGCTGGAGTCTTTCACCATTTTTAGGGCCTTCCTCTGACACCGCCTGGTATAGAGGTCCTGGATGGGAGGAAGGTTGGCACTGGTGATGTACTGGGCCGTGTGCACTACCCTCTGTATTGCATTGCGGTCAGAGGCCGAGCAGTTACCATACCAGGCAGTAATGCAACCCGTCAGGATGCTCTCGATGGTGCAGCTCTAAAATCTTTTGAGGATCTGAGGACCCATGCCAAATATTTTCAGTCTCCTGATGGGGAATAGGTTTAGTCGTGCCCTCTTCACAAATGTCTTGGTGTGCTTGGACCATGTTAGTTTGTTGTTAATGTGGACGCCAAGGAACTTGAAGATCTCAACCTGCTCCCCTACAGCCCCATCGATGAGAATGGGGGCGTGCTCGGTCCTCTTTTCCTGTAGTCCACAATCATCTCCTTTGTCTTAATCACGTTGAGGGAGAGGTTGTTGTCCTGGCACCACATGGTCAGGTCTCCGACCTACGCCCTATAGGCTGTCTCATCAATCAATCTAATGTATTTATAAAGCCCTTCTTACATCAGCTGATGTACAGAAACCGAGCCTAAAACCCCAAACAGCAAGCAATGCAGGTGTAGAAGCACGATGGCTAGGAAAGGCCAGAACCTAGGAAGAAACCTAGAGAGGAACCAGACTATGATGGGTGGCCAGTCCTTTTCTGGCTGTGCCGGGTGGAGATTATAACAGAACATGGCCAAGATGTTCAAATGTCCAAGATGTCCCAGATGTTCATAGATGACCAGCAGGGTCAAATAATAATAATCACAGTGGTAGTCGAGGGTGCAACAGGTCAGCACCTCAGGAGTAAATGTCAGTTGGCTTTTCATAGCCGATCATTCAGAGTATCTCTACCGCTCCTGCTGTCTCTAGAGAGTTGAAAACAGCAGGTCTAGGACAGGTAGCACGTCCGGTGAACAGGTCAGGGTTCCATAGCCCCAGACAGAACAGTTGAAACTGGAGCAGCAGCATGGCCAGGTGAACTGGGGACAGTAAGGAGTCATCAGGCCAGGTAGTCCTGAGGCATGGTCCTAGGGCTCAGGTCCTCCGAGAGAGAGAAAGAAAGAAAGAGGGAATTAGAGAGAGCATACTTAAATTCACACAGGACACCGGATAAGACAGGGGAAATACTCCAGATATAACAGTGACCCTAGCCCCCCGACACATAAACTACTGCAGCATAAAAATTGGAGGCTGAGACAGGAGTGGTCGGGAGACACAGTGGCCCCATCCGACGATACCCCCGGACAGGGCAAAACAGGCAGGAAATAACCCCACTCACTTTGCCAAAGCACAGCCCCCACATCACCAGAGCGATATCTTCAACCACCAACTTACCAACCTGAGACAAGGCCGAGTCTATTGTATAAGGCCGAGTATGTATCATTGTTGCCAGGGATCAGACCTACCACTGTTGTGTCCTCAGCAAACTTAATGATGGCGATGGAGTTGTGCCTGGCCATGCAATCAGGAGTGAACAGGGAGTACCGGAGGGGACTGAGCCCGCACCCCTGAGGGGGTCCCTGTGTTGAGGATCTGGGTGGATGGATGTGTTGTTACCCAACCTTACCACCTGAGGGCGGGATCCAGTTGCAGAGGGAGCTGTTTAGTCCCAGGGTCCTTAGCTTAGTGATGAATTTTGAGGGCATCATGGTGTTGAACGCTGCGTTGTAGTCAATGAATAGCTTTCACACGTAGGTGTTCCTTTTGTCCAGGTGGGCAGTGTGGAGTTCAATAGAGATTGCATCATCTGTGGATCTGTTGGGGCAGTATGCAAATTGGAGTGGGTCTAGGGTTTCTGGGATAGTGGTGTTGATGTGAGCCATGATCAGCCTTTCAAAGCACTTCACGGCTACAGACATATTACAGACTCGGACAGGGAGAGGTTAAAATGTCAGTGAAGACACTTGCCAGTTGGTCAGCAAATGCTCACAGTACACGTCCTGGTAATCCGTCTGGCCCAGCGGCCTTGTGAATGTTGACCTGTTTAAAGGTCTTACTCACAACGGCTGCGGAGAGTGATCTCACAGTCCTCCGGAACTCTCATGCATGTTTCAGAGTTACTTGCCTCGAAGCGAGCATAGAAGTTATTTAGCTCACCTGGTAGGCTTGTGTCACTGGGCAGCTCTCGGCTGTGCTTCCCTTTGTAGTCTGTAATGGTTTGCAAGCCCTGCCACATCCAACGAGCGTCGGAAGCGGTGTAGTATGATTCGATCTTAGTCCTGTATTTACGCTTTGCCTGTTTGATAGTTCGTCAGAGGGCATAGTGGGATTTCTTATAAGCTTCCAGGTTAGAGTCTCGCTCCTTCAAAGCGGCAGCTCTGCCATTTAGGTCAGTGTGGATGTTGCATGTAATCCATGGCTTCTGGTTGGGGTATGTACGTATGGTCACTGTGGGGACGACATCATCCATGATCTTATTGATGACTGATGTGGTGTAGCCAATGACTGATGTGGTGTACTCCTCTATACTATCGGAGGACTCCCGGAACATATTCCAGTCTGTGCTAGCAAAACAGTCCTGTAGTCTAGCATCTGCTTCATCTGACCACTTTTTTATAGACTGAGTCACTGGTGCTTCCTGCTTTAATTTTTGCTTGTAAGCACTATTTAGGAGGATAGAGTTATGGTCAGATTTGCCAAATGGAGGGCGAGGGAGAGCTTTGTACGCATCTCTGTGTGTAGAGTAGAGGTGGTCTAGAATTGTTTTTCCTCTGATTGCACATTTAGCATGTTGATAGAAATGATAGAAATGAGATAAAACTGATTTAATTTTCCCTGCATTAAAGTCACCGGCCACTAGGAACGCCGCCTCTGGATGAGCGTTTTCCTGTTTGTTTATGGCGGAATACAACTCATTGAGTGCTGTTTTAGTTCCAACCTCGCTCTGTGGTGGAATGTAGACAGCTACGAAAAATACAGATGAAAACTCCCTACTTATCATAAGATACTCAACCTCAGGCGAGCAAAACTTTGAGACTTCCTTAAATATCGTGCACCAGCTGTTGTTTATGTAAACGCATAGGCCCCCGCCCCTTGTCTTACCAGAGGCTGCTTAACCCGCCAGCTGCTTAACCCGCAAGGCTGTTTAACCCGCCAGCTCTATGTTCTTAATGTCGTCATTCATCCACATCATGGTGAAGCATAAAATATTACAGTTTTTATTGTCATGTTGGAAGAATATTCGTGCTTTCAGTTCGTCCCATTTATTTTCTAGCGATTGAACGTTAGCTAGCAGAACGGAGAACAGATTAGCCACTCGTTGCCTGGTCCTCACAAGGAACCCTGATCTTTAGCCTCAATCTTCAGTATATCCCTCACGCCCGACTCATTGAAGAAAAACTCTTTGTACAGTTTGAGGTGAGCAATCCCAGTTCTGATGTTTAAGAAGCTCTTTTCGGTCATAGGAGATGGTAGCAGCAACATTATGTACAAAACAAGTTACGAACAATGCAAAACAAATAAAAAAATAGCATGGTTGTTTGAGAGCCAATTAGAACATGGAGGAGAGGCACACAACCTAAAACAGCATTAATTTCATTGTTGCTGAGTGGGTGGGGGACAGCGGTAAGGTGCCTCCTGGTAGGTAGCCAGGACTGTGGTAGATTGAACTGCATTACCCCCTAGCGGTCATATGCAAGACCATGTCTAAATTGTGAATTCACGTCATTCTAAGATGTTTAAAAAATAAATGTTTAAGCAAGAAAAAACTGCAGTTTAAATGTTAAGAACATTTTTACATTTGTCATATCCCTAGTTAACACGTCCACTAACGTGTTAATGGTGTAGAGCCATGCACACTCCAGGGTGTGTGTGTGGGTGTGTGCTCTCCCAGGTGTATCGTAATGTGTTAATGGCTCTGTCCCTGTCAGTCAGGTAATCAGTAATAACTCCCTCAGGTGTGCCTAACTCCACCCTCCCACCTGCTCTGTTCTCAGCCTGCATGGGCAGACAAATGCGGGGAAACCTCGCTGACGAGCACTACGGAACCCGTGGGTTCTACTTAGCATATTATTCAGGCCTTCTGTGTGAGCCCCTGGGAACCACAGCTGCGCTTAATTTGATCAGTGTCCCGCTGCCGATAGTGTGGGCGTAATGTCAAACGTCTTATGTGTGACGGGTCATTATTGCTGCTTTGATTGTGTGTGTGTGTGTGTGTGTCTCTGTCTGTCTGTCTGTCTGTCTGTCTGTCTGTCTGTGCTCGCGTGTGTGCATGGAATGTGGGTTGAATGGTGTCTGTGTGTTATGCTCTATGAATAAAATATCAGATCACAGGTCTGTAGGGGGAAGCTAAGGGAGGGTTGTGGCTGGGCTGTGGCTAGAGGGACACACATACCCACTACTGTGACTTGGTGGTATGTTATTTCAACGCTAATTAATGGCTGCTGTGCCGTGTCAGGCCTTTCTCTCTCTCCTTCTCTGTGTGTCCTTCCTCTCTGAGTATTTGTGTGTGACCTATATGTGTCAATACACATACAGATACAGAGCTGAGATTGATGGACAGAAACTCCTCTGTTAAATGCGTCTGTTTACAGTGGTATTATAAATTCATGTTCAACCGAAGGATGAATCGAGATGGGAGAGACAGATATCAGTGGCCCTTACAGACAGACTGTGAGAAACCTTTATGTCTACGCTCTTGATGGATCCTTTCTGACTGTCCACTCAGTCTCAGGGCTCACTATGCTGTGACTGTATGGGCCTTGAACCTAAAGCGGCGTATTATGTGTTCACCCCCAAACCACAACGAGGAGACTGTATGCATCGGAAAGGTGTGAAAACATTCCTGTTATCACCATGGAAAACTCTCCCAGCTGTCAGCGGAGGGGGGAAATATTATGAGTCTGTCTGTCGGCCTCGTGTGCCTTACCCTGAGACAATCCCACTGTTTATTTTCTGTAACTGTAGAAGTCCAGCTCACACACATCAGACAGAGCAGGATCCGCCGTACAGTACGTCTGCCGCAGCCATGTGGATGTGTTTGAGCGGGGGAGTAGAGAGGAGGGTGTGTGTGTGTGTGGGGGGGGGGGGGGGGTCGTTTTCATAGTGTGGGTGTATGTGCATGTGTGTGTGCTCATATCTCATATGTGTGTGTTTGCGAGCGAGCGAGAGTGACTTCAAGAATTAGTTGGCGATCAGTGGATGATGGTTGCAATTATAACAACATGGAAATCCTGGATTCTAGCCGTACCGTCGACTGCAATTGAGATGAATATTGTTTGTTGTTTGTTAAGTCTCAAAAGTTGTCTGAATGTTCTAGGTGTCAATTACTGTACATGCTGCTCATTTACAGTAAAGTGTGCAATCAGAGCCAGTCTTGTGAGTAACTGGATGTGATTAAATAACACCTCTAGAGTAATAACACCTCTAATCAATAATCAGAGTTTGAACACGGAAATACTCTGAATTACTTAGTTGTTTCCATAGAAATATAATTACTAGAATGGCTATTCACATTCAAGTCAATGTACTGTGATGGGTGGACAGGCGGCCATATTAGGTGTACCCATAGCAGAAAAGCAGGAAGTGTTTAATCTATTTTTATGGGTGTTTCCTTTATGTTGTATCCTTTCCTATGGGAAAGCCCTTGTATGCCATAAATAACACCCTAGACACACGGTTGTTGGGTTTATGGTGTGGAAGTCATTGGCCATGCATGGCTGGCCAATGGTTGGTCTGTAACATTCATGTTTTTTCTCGTGTCCTTCCTGGAGGAAGTAGGTAAAGGCATGGAAAAGTCACTGGCTGGGCATGGAAAAGTCAAATGTAAAAAAAAGAGCTGCTCTTGTTACTTCTCATGCTATGGTTGATATGGGGGATGGCTGGTTCGGGATAAACAGTCTGCCAATAGCCGCACACCTCTAAGACCCCAGTGTCGGATGATCTATCGGAAGCCCATCAAAACAAAATGTCTGCCGTTCCATACACACACACACACACAGGTATACACGGACATGCGTGCATACATCACACACACACACACACACACACACACACACACACACTGGTAAATGGAACCTCCAGTTGGTTATGCATTGTAGATTCTCAGGTTACAGCAGCAGATTTTCCAAAGAATCATTCTGATCTGAGTTTTCCTCACCCCTATAAATTCTTCATTAAGCTGAGCTCTATCCACTGTTTCCATCAGTGAGTAAGATGGTGCATCTTAAAAGTTTATACAGTGCATCTCAATAGTCTTTCGTGGCTTTCTCTCCTCTAGCCCAAAGGCTGCCGGATGGCGATATTGAGTCGTGTAATCTGACCGCCCAAATGCATTGTATGCAGCCAGCAATACATTCGTATCCCTCGTGGACCGGTTCGTAGCTAAAACATTCTCCATTCAGGCTGCATGGGCTTTGCTTTCCTCCTTTACTTTACTAAGCATTTAGTATTTTAGTATTTATTAGGATCCTCAATTAGCTGCTGCCGAGGCAGGGCTACTCTTCCTGGGGTCCAAACAAGAAACAGCATGACAAATAAAATACATAACATACATAAATAGACATAGAACTACATTTACATTACAATTTACAGTTGAAGTCAGATGTTAACATACACTTAGGTTGGAGTCATTAATGCTCGTTTCTCAACCACTCCACACATTTCTTGTTAACAAACTATAGTTTTGGCAAGTCGGTTAGGACATTATTGTGTGCATGACACAAGGATTCTTCTAACAATTGTTTACAGACAGATTATTTAACTTATAATTCATTGTATCACAATTCCAGTGGGTCAGAAGTTTACATACACTATGTTGACTGTGCCTTCAAACAGCTTGGAAAATTCTAGAAAATGATGTCATGGCTTTTAAAGCTTCTGATAGGCTAATTGACATCATTTGAGTCAATTGGAGGTGTACCTGTGGATGTATTTCAAGGCCTACCTTCAAACTCAGTGCCTCTTTGCTTGACATCATGAGAAAATCAAAAGAAATCAGCCAAGACCTCAGAAAAATAATTGTAAACCTCCACAAGTCTGGTTCATCCTTGGGAGCAATTTCCAAATGCCTGAAGGTACCACGTTCATCTGTACAAACAATAGTACGCAGCTCAAATTGAGATGATGTATGATACTGATTGAACTCAGCCAGCAGCTCCTGAAGAGGAAGATCACCATGGTTGGCACAGTTAGAAAGAACAAGCCTGAGCTCCCCCTGCAGTCCTCGGAACAAGGGGGAGAGAGGCCTTCTCATCAAAGTTTGCCTTCACCCCCACCACCACTCTAGTTTCTTACCTCCCGAACATAAACAAGAATGTGGTCCACCTGAGCACACTGCACAAAACGGCTGAGATCATTGACCGTGAGAACAGGAAGCCAGCCGTCATCCTGGACTACAACCACAACAAAGGAGGCATGGACAACATGGAAAAGGTGATTGGAACTTACAGCTGCAGGAGGATGACTGCCCTCTGGCCCCTGGTCATCTTTCTTCCGAGAGATTGTCGCCTCGTTTCGCGTTCCTAGGAAACTTGTTTTACGTGTTATTTATTACATTGGTACCCCAGGTAATCTTAGGTTTTATTACATACAGTCGGGAGGAACTACTGGATATAAGAGCAACTCACCATCATTACGACCAGGAACACAACTTTCCATTTTGTGGCTTCCAGCCTATAGACAGAAACTAAAACAGGTCTGTTGAAGGCTGGTCCGACCAATCTGATTCTACACTTCAAGATTGCTTCGATCACGTGAATTGGGGTATGTTCCGCATTCCGTCAAACAACAACATTGACGAATACGCTGATTCGGTGAGCGAGTTCATTAGCAAGTGCATTGGCGATGTCGCACACACAGGAACTATTAAAACATTCCCCAACCAGAAACCGTGGATTGATGGCAGCATTCATGCAAAACTGAAAGCGCGAACCACTGCTTTATAACCAGGGCAAGGTGACCGGAAACATGACCGAATACAAACAGTGTAGCTATGCTCTCCACAAGGCAATCAAACAAGCTAAGCGTCAGTATAGAGCCAAAGTAGTGTCGCAATTCAACGGCTCAGACACAAGAGGTATGTGGCAGGGTCTACAGTCAATCACGGATTACAAAAAGAAAACCAGCCCCGTCACGGACCAGGATGTCTTGCTCCCAGACAGACTAAACAACTTCTTTGCTCGCTTTGATGACAATACAGTGCCACTGACACGGCCCGCAACCAAAACCTGTGGACTCTCTTTTACTGCAGCCGACTTGAGTAAAATATTTAAACGTGTTAACCCTCGCAGGGCTGCAGGCCCAGAAGGCATCCCAGCCGCGTCCTCAGAGCATGCGCAGACCAGCTGGCTGGTGTGTTTACGGACATATTCAATCAATCCTTATCCCAGTCTGCTGTTCCCACATGCTTCAAGAGGGCCACCATTGTTCCTGTTCCCAAGAAAGCTAAGGTAACTGAGCTAAACGACTACCGCCCCGTAGCACTCACTTCTGTCATCATGAAGTGCTTTGAGAGACTAGTCAAGGACCATATCACCTCCACCCAACCTGACACCCTAGACCCACTCCAATTTGCTCACCGCCCCAATAGGTCCACAGATGACGCAATCGCAACCACACTGCACACTGCCCTAACCCATTTGGACAAGAGGAATACCTATGTGAGAATGCTGTTCATCGACTACAGCTCAGCATTTAACACCATAGTACACTCCAAACTCGTCATCAAGCTCGAGACCCTGGGTCTCGAGCCCGCCCTGTGTAATTGCGTACTGGACTTCCTGACGGGCCGCCCCCAGGTGGTGAGGGTAGGTAACAACATCTCCACCCCGCTGATCCTCAACACTGGGTCCCCACAAGGGTGCGTTCTGAGCCCTCTCCTGTACTCCCTGTTCACCCACGACTGCATGGCCATGCACGCCTCCAACTCAATCATCAAGTTTGGCCTACAGGGAGAAGGTGAGGGCCCTCGGAGTGTGGTGTCAGGAAAATAACTTTGGCTTGTCACCAAAAGCACTCACAAACTTTTACAGATGCACAATCGAGAGCCTCCTGTCGGGCTGTATCACCGCCTGGTACGGCAACTGCTCCGCCCACAACCGCAAGGCTCTCCAGAGGGTAGTGAGGTCTGCACAACACATCACCGGGGGCAAACTACCTGCCCTCCAGGGCACCTACACCACACGATGTCACAGGAAGGCCATAAAGATCATCAAGGACAACAACCACCCGAGCCACTGCCTGTTCACCCCGCTATCATCCAGAAGGCGAGGTCAGTACAGGTGCATCAAAGCTGGGACCGAGAGACTGAAAAACAGCTTCTATCTCAAGGCCATCAAACTGTTAAACAGCCACCACTAACATTGAGTGGATGCTGCCATACAAGTAAAAAATGTATCACTAGCCACTTTAAACAATGCCACTTAATATAATGTTTACATACCCTACATTACTCATCTCATATGTATATACTGTACTCTATACCACCTACTGCATATTGCCATCTTTATGTAGTACATGTATCACTATCCACTTTAAACAATGCCACTTAATGTAATGTTTACATACCCTACATTACTCATCTCATATGTATATACTGTACTCGATACCATCTACTGCATCTTGCCTATGCCGTCCTGTACCATCACTCATTCATGTATCTTTATGTACATATTCTTAATCTCTTTACACTTGTGTGTTTAAGGTAGCTGTTGTGGAATTGTTAGGTTAGATTACTCGTTGGTTATTACTTTATTGTCGGAACTAGAAGCACAAGCACTTCGCTACACTTGCATTAACATCTGCTAACCATGTGTGTGACAAATACAATTTGATTTGATTTAATAACATCATTGAAGTGTCCTCATACGATGCCGTCATGATATGGAACAAGATCAACCCTACCTGGATGCCTGATAAGGGGAACAAGAGGAGGGTGTTCCTGGTGCAGCTGGGAAAGGCACTTGTTACCCCACACATTCAAAGAAGGGAGTGCATCCCCCGAACAGCAGCCTCTGCAGCGCTTGTGAAAGCTGTCCAGGGAGATGAAGTTTGTCCTGATCCACCTGAGGCTGCAGCTGGGGCAGGCAAGAGGAGGAGATGCCAATTCTGCCCTCCAAAGAAGGACTGTAAAACAAATACTATGTGCTGCACATGTGAAAAATGCATCTGCAATGTCCATGCACACACACTTCAACACTGTCCTACATGTGCTAATTAGAGTTGATTGATTTGTGTTCATGTTTTTGTTTTCCAGCTATTATTTTATTTTATTCTTATTTATTGTAGTTGAATTCCTCATTGTACAGTATATAAGAATATATCATTATGTTGCCAAAAAAGTTCAAGACTGTTATTGTTTACCTTCAATAAAATGCATTCAAAACTACTTTCTGCACATTTCTGCTACTTTCCTAGGCTATACAGGTGCTATCTCTTGCTAATAAATGTATGTTACACCTATGCAGTACCTTGAGCAATAATAATAATAATACATCTCTACTTTAGTAAAGAAAACACTTATGACAGTTGTGTTGTAATAAAAACTAGTTGTGTCCATTGATTAAATGCAGTCTTTCTGCATTGTGGAGAGGGAAAACCCAGATATACACACATTTTGTGATGAGTGACAGGTTGTTTCTTCATGTAAAATAGATTTGGGGTTAAAATTCAGTTAAGCTGCTTTTTTTTAGGTGTTTAGTGAAGTCGGGGTATTTTTTTAACCCTTAGGACAAGGGAGTATACGTAATGTTAAGACTACAAAAGGATTATTTTCATCAGCAACAGCTAAATAGCATAGCGCAATAGTCAAATAATATTACTAAAAAAATATTCATATTCATGAAATCACAATTGCAATATTGCAAAACCCAGCTTAGCCTTTTGTTAATCCACCTGTCGCCTCAGATTTTGAAATTAAGCTTTACAGCAAAAGCAATCCAAGCGTTTGTGTAAGTTTATCGATAGCCTATCATAGCATTATGTACACTTAGCATCAGGAAGCTTGGTCACGAAAATCAGAAAAAGCAATCAAATTAACCGTTTACCTTTGATGATCTTCGAATGTTTTCACTCACGAGACTCCCAGTTACACAACAAATATTCCTTTTGTTCCATAAAGATTATTTTTATACCCAAAATTGTTTGTCGCGTTATGTTCAGAAATCCACAGTAAAGAGCGGTCACGACAACGGAGACGGAAATTCCAAATAGTCTCCATAATGTCCACAGAAACATGTCACACGTTTTTTATAATCATTCCTCAGGTAGTTTTTAAAATATATATTCGATAATATATCAACCGAGTGTGTAGGTTTTTCAATAACAGTGGGAGGAACAATGGCCGCTTTACTCTGTAGTGCAAAAACTCACTCTGAGAGCCCCCACCTATCCACTTACGCAATGTGATCTTTCACGCTCATTTTCTCAAAATAAAAGCTATGTCTAAAGACTGTTGACACCTTGGGGAAGCCATAGAAAAAGGAATCTGGTTGATATCCCTTTAAATGGAGGATAGGCATGCATAGGAACAGAAGTGTTTAAAATAAGAGGCACTTACTGATTGGATTTTCCTCAGGGTTTCGCCTGCAATATCAGTTCTGTTATACTCACATACAATATTTTGACAGTTCTGGAAACTTTAGAGTGTTTTCTATCCCAATCTGTCAATTATATGCATATTCTAGCATCGGGTCCTGAGAAATAGGCCGTTTACTTTGGGAATGTTATTTTTCCAAACATAAAAATAGTGCCCCCTAGCTTCAAGAGGTTTTAACATGTCCTTACCTCGGATTTCAACTCACTCTTGGTTCACAGTATCCCAATATTCCTGCTACACCACCATGTCTTTATCAATGACTGATTTCAGCAGTAGTACTATTGCTCCACTTTGTACTTCAAAGTAAATCTCAGCTTTATTATATTCATCATAGTGATGCAGGAGTAAGAGTACGACAGAATATGCTCCACCAACGTTAGACAACTATACTGAAAACCCTAAAACCCTAACTGAAATTAGTACTAAATAGCAGTACTAAAATAGCAGTGCAGATGGTACTATTTTGATAAGTGCAGAGATGTATTATAGGTAATGAATGTGTAGGGGGCTTATGTAATTCTACAGACTTTGGTATTTTATTAGGATCCCCATTAACTGTTTAAAAAGTAGCAGCCCCTCTTCCTGGAGTCCACATGAAACATAACATAATACAGACCATTAATAGACAAGAACAGCTCAAGAACAGAACTAAATAAAAAAAATGAAGGCACACATAGCACATATCAATACATACACAGAAACTATCATGGTCAAATATGGGAGAGACATTGTGCAGTGAGGTGTTGCTTTATCAGTTTTTTTAAAACCAGGTTTCCTGTATATTTGAACAAAATGAGATGGGGGAACGGAGTTTCGTGCAGTAATGGCTCTATATAATACTGTACACTTTCCTGAATTTGTTCTGGATTTGGGGACTGTGAAAGGAACCCTGCTGGCATGTCTGGTGGGGTAAGGGGGGGTGTTAGAGCTGTGTGTAAGTTGACTATGCAAGCAATTTGGGATTTTCAACACATTCTTTCTTATAAAAAAAAGTGATGCAGTCAGTCTCTCCTCAAGTCTTAGCCATTCATATACTGTATCGCTCTCTGTCTCTGTCTTTCTTTCTTCCTCAATCTCTGTCAATTTCTCTCATGCTTGCATGTGTATTTAGGACAGGTACCGTAAGTATTTGTTGAGGTGTGCACTCACCTTAACCCAGTAGCGTGCCGTGGGCCTGGGGCCTGGGCCTTCAGTGAAGTCCTACACAGTCCCACCCGAATTAATCCACCTCTTATTACCATCATTATGGTGCCATGGCTCTAGACACTATACATTTAGACAGAAACGCAGTATAACCACACTTTGCGTCACCTTGAAATTGAAATTTTTATTCAGAGAATTGCAGGGGAAGAGTACAGTACCTTTTCATTGTGCAGCTTCGTTGCCATGCGCGCTTGTTCGTTGAGCTGTAGATTCACTTGGGTGTCCCCAAAAGTTTTCAAAAGCACCATTGCTTGTAAGTGCCCAGCCGTACTTTGGTGTCTCGTTGCTGCCTTGGTTAGACAACTCATGTTTGCAAAGCCAGTGTGGCTCCAAACACCAAATCGATCACTTGCAAATAATAGACATTCCCAGCAGTACAGTTTGCAGTGCTTCTCGGAGCCTGTGAGCCATTGATAGCGCTCGTAGTTGGAACTTTGAAAGTGACGAACAAACCCCTTTCCCGCCTGTGACAGGCTTTGTAGCGTCGGCATCGACCTCTCCTGACAATGTCAAACTTTTCTTGAAAAGTTTGTCTTGAAAATGGCGTTATAATTATATCCTCGACCAAATCGATATCTTCTCCTTCCGCCATTGTGGGTTGAAAAAACAGCTTAGTAGTACGCAAATTAATTTGTTAATCAAATTCAGTTTCCTAGTTCTGAGATTCTGCATAGACCTGCCCATATAGGACCTGCCTCTCAATATTGGTAATCCAATCAAAAGACGTGCACGCACTACGCCTGCTAGCTGGCTCCTGTGGAACACTGGAGCCAGCCAGCAGGCGTACAATAGCCAAGACTAAAGCTGATTGGTTGACACTAAATTTTAATTTCCATTCACTTTAAGCCACAAGCGCCCGCACTGTTGATTCTGAAGGCCTGAGGGCAGATTTTAGACCCCTGGCAACACATGATGGCTGAATATGATTGGATAAAAGATCTAACATAAAGATCAGCCTTCCAAATCTCAACCTGGGGCTGGAAGCAGTGCAACCAAGAGGAAAGCTACGAAATGAAGAGTATAACTCTTACTCTGGGGAATAATTTAATACATATTTGTGGGAAAATATATTTTAAAAAAAATGATATTCTGATGATGTTTAGGCCAGCAGAGAAGGCCTTGCTGGCCCTGACGGCCCACCACTGCCTTAACCTCTAGCCCTGGCTCTGTCAAAGGCAAACTCACTTGGAGCTCTCTCTGAGCATATGCATCATCTCTAATACACAGTATAAGCTCCCAATTGCCTCAATATCTCTGAGAAGGGCAGGAGGCTGAGGGACACACACAGTAGGGGAAAAGGGGAAGATGGGGAGGTTGGGGTATGTGTTGATGTCGATTCTGAAGGCTTCACTCATTCCCCCTCCCACTTCCCTTCACACCACATCCTTACTTCTATCCCTCCATCGCTCCTCCCTCTCCCTCTCTCACAGGAATCTTGGAATTGTCCCTTAGAGCAGTGCAGTAACCAGCCACTGGCAGTCCCTACAGTATATAGGAATGTAGGGGTTTCCCAGTCTCTCCAGTCTGTTCCTGGACAAAAAAATGAGCATTCTCAATCAACCATGATTTTGAGTCCAGGAATGGACTTAATTTGGGTCTGGGAAACCTGCCCAGTCACATACTTTAAAATTACCCTCACGTCCTGACTATGAATTCATTATGTAGTGATTACCTGTTCCAGAACAGTCATTTGCACTTCCCTGAATTCACACTGTTTCCACTATCCTGAGATGAACTCTATGTCTGTGCACGCTCATGCAGTTATGGACATATACTGTACACGCACGCAGACGCACACATGCACAGAGGGGAGTTACCTTAGGTGACTTATTGTTTCAATGTTTGTCCTTCAACCGTCACCTTCAACCATCAACAGGATAGAAATCCACAGCGCTCCTGGACTGTACAGAGTATGTTACCATGCCATTCCATCCCTCTCCTTGTCAATCCTTTAGGAAAAAGGGTCAGTCACAGAGCCACTCAAGGTTACATTCCCCTCTCATCCCCTTTCTGTCTCCGTAGAGATAAATAGACCTAATCATTAATGTATTTTTAATCGGATTTAAATCAGATCCTGTGTATACTCACACAGTCACACTGTTTATGTTCTCTGTAGCAACTTAAGTGCTTCGCTTACTCTGATCACATTTTTGAATCAGGTAGTGGTGTGGCACACTGAGAAGAGGAAAGATGGGGACTTCAAACCCTGTTTGTTGATGTTTTACTAAGATGGAGGCAGGGGTCCATTACTAATAGTGGAGACAAATTAGTTCATTAGCGTTGCATATATTAGCGCTCTGTCTTGCTGTGTCTGTTTTCCTCTGTCCTCTGAGCTTATTATCTCCATGTTTTCAAGGAATGGAAACTCCAGAGGAGGAGAAAGAGAGTAGAAGACTTTTATAGGTAGAGACCAGAGAAACTTTTGAACTGTTTAACGGCAACTTCTTTTACATGCCCCCCCGAAATAATTGCACGTACGTTGGCCCTGCCAGGCATGCGTGAATGCTCTTTATCGAAAATGCTTTATGTTGTAAAAGTCTAGCTCAAAGTCCAGATCAAAACTCAGCAAAAAAAAATGTCCTCTCAAAGTCAACTGTGTTTATTTTCAGCAAACTTAACATATGTAAATATCTGTATGAACATAACAAGATTCAACAACTGGGACAAACTGAACAAGTTCCACAGACAAGTGACTAACAGAAATTGAATAATGTGTCCCTGAACAAAGGTAACAGAAGTAACAGTCAGTATTTGGTGTGGCCACCAGCTGCATTAAGGACCGCAGTGCATCTCCTCCTCATGGACTGCACCAGATTTGCCAGTTCTTGCTGTGAGATGTTACCCCACTCTTTCACCAAGGCACCTGCAGGTTCCCAGACATTTCTGGGGGGAAGGGCCCTAGCTCTCACCCTCCGATCCAACAGGTCCCAGACGTACTCAATGGGATTGAGAGCTGGGCTCTTCGCTGGCCATGGCAGAACACTGACATTCCTGACTTACAGGAAATCACGCAGAGAACGAGCAGTATGGCTGGTGGCATTGTCATGCTGGAGGGTCATGTCAGGAGGAGCCTGCAGGAAGAGCACCACATGAGGGAGGAGGTCTTCCCTGTAACGCACAGCATTGAGACTGCCTGCAATGACAGCAAGCTCAGTCCAATGATGCTGTGACACACCACCCCAGACCATGACAGACCTTCCACCTCCGAATTGATCCCACTCCAGAGTACAGTCCTCAGTGTAATGCTCATTCCTTTGACGATAAACGAGAATCCAACCATCACCCCTGGTGAGACAAAACCGCGACTCATCAGTGAAGAGCACTTTTTGCCAGTCCTGTCTGGTCCAGTGACGGTGGGTTTGTGCCCATAGGCGACGTTGTTGCCGGTGATGTCTGCTGAGGACCTGCCTTACAACAGGCCTACAAGCCTTCTGTCCAGCCTCTCACAGCCTATTGCAGACAGTCTGAGCACTGATGGAGGGATTGTGCGTTCCTGTTGTAACTCGGGCAGTTGTTGTTGCCTTCCTGTACCTGTCCCGCAGGTGTGATGTTTGGATGTACCAATCCTGTGCAGATGTTGTTACACATAGTCTGTCACTGCGAGGACGATCAGCTGTTCATCCTCTCTCCCTGTAGCGCTGTCTTAGGCGTCTCAGTGCGGTCATGCAATTTATTGCCCTGGCCACATTTGCAGTCCTCATGCTTCCTTGCAGCATGCCTAAGGCACATTCTTGCAGATGAACAGGGACCCTGGGCATCTTTCTTTTGGTGTTTTTCAGAGTCAGTAGAAAGGCCTCTTTAGTGTTCTAAGTTTTCATATCTGTGACCTTAATTGCCTAACGTCTGTAAGCTTTTCGTTTCTTATTACCGTAACACAGGTGCATGTTCATTAATTGTTTATGGTTCATTGAACAAGCATGGGAAACAGTGTTTAATTAAACCATTTACAATGAAGATCTGTGAAGTTATTTGGATTTTTATGAATTATCTTTGAAAGACCGGGTCCTGAAAAAAGGATGTTTCTTTTTTTGCTGAGTTTATATTCTCTCTGTTTGTATTGCAATGTGCTTCCATGTTGCTAAGCCAACGAACTGTCTTTGTTTTGTCTGGGGTTCACCACCTGACCGAGTACTGATGTGTGCGTTGTATGTTTGGTGGGTTAGGTGATTGACCCATGTTAAAGGGATTTGGCCCACCTATAGGAATATCATCCATTTCTTAAAGCAGCTGTCTTACGTTAACTCTCTCTCTGTCTGTCCTTGTCCTCCTTCTTTAACTAATGCTATCTCTCAGTCTCTTTCTCGCTAACTTTAACACACTCTCTCTCTCGCTCTCTTCATTGAAGGCTATATTTCTCTCTCTCTCTCTCTCTCTCTCTCTCTCTCTCTCTCAAAAACCATGACTCAGGCCTCAATTTCAACACAAAAACAGTACCAAGTTCTTAGTTTGTAACTACTTTCTCCCTCTCTCTATTTCTGTTTTTAACATGTCTGATTTCCTGGCAATTAACGCCTTTTTACCATCAATGTGATTTTATCATCTAAAAATAAAAAAAATTACTTTGAGCCCAGAACTCGTAACCGCTCGGAAAATTACATAGAGTGCCACAAAAAACAAAGAACACTGAATATCAAATAGACACGCTAGGCTAGACTTTGTTCTTGTAGTTTTTTTCTTATTTTATTTCTCCCCTTTTTATTTCTCCTTTACTTCATTGCTTTTATGCTTTTTTCTCTTCTCGAACATGTTTCTGGCTGTGTTTTAGTGGGTCTGACTGGAAGTTCTGGAACTGGTTGTGCTTGGATTTGAGTACCATTGTTCTGATGTGGCTCGGGCTGCCACAAGTGTGTGCATAATGTGCTAGCACATTCAGTGGTTTTGGTGAAAGTAAGTATTTCTTGTCCAACCATATTTTCCCCATGACTCGTGTCATGAGTAAGTCTTGACGGGCAGAGCTGTTTTGAATTTTGGTAAGCCCCCATGTGAGAGGATACATCACCGAGCCCAGAGGAACACCACGGCCTGTTGATTGTACACACAAGGGGTGTGGATGACTGTATGGATGCCAACTGGCCAGGTCATAGAGCTAATAGTCAGAAGGTAATGTAATGATCAGTGGGCTGGGTGGCCATTACTTTGTCTGGGATACAGATGTTTCCTTCGCTGGGAATTTGGCCTCCTTTTTTCTCTTATCCCACCTTTCTCTTCTTTTTTTCTTTCACTCGTTCAAACTTTCATTCTCGCTCCATCTCCCCTGATCTCAATCATTTTTATATTCTACTTATTTTTTTAGCCTTATTTTTCCCAATCTCTCTTCATTCCCTCTGCCTAGGGTTATTTATTTGTCAATTAAATTCCACTCACTGGTGCTCCAGTAGGGATCTATTTGGAGAATGTACGGTATGTAGTCCTCCCTCTTGAAGAAGATGATAGTGAGCACTTGTTGGTTATCAGTGAAGTAAAAAAAAGCCTACACTATCTATATGCAAAACCATAACTCCCTGTAGAATCTTCTTATAGTCCAGGGGACATGTGAACATTTTGTTCACTTTTTCATAAAAGCATTAAACATTGGTACACTTGTACAGTTTAGTGTCCTGTACATTTTCAGGAAGGGAGCCATCACAAAAACATCTCTTATTTTTCTTTGCCCTAGCCGGACAATGTGTATTTTCCTTCATACAGTATCTGCTGAACCAAACATGATAACACAGAAAAGGTGATGTCAACACCATTGTTTTGATGGTCAACGATTATGGCAGCCATTTTGCTAATCTGTCATAGCGGGACAATGCATTTTCCTTCATATCTCGAACAAAAACAAATCATATCACATTTTTATTGTCACATGCACCGAATACAACGGGTGTAGAATTTGAGCCCTTCCCAACATTGCAAAACAAATTGTAACACAAGGAATAATATACACAAGAACAGATCAATATACAGGGATTACCACTACCAGATCAATATACAGGGATTACCACTACCAGATCAATATACAGAATTACCACTATCAGATCAATATACAGGGATTACCACTACCAGATCAATATACAGGGATTACCACTACCAGATCAATATACAGAATTACCACTATCAGATCAATATACAGGGATTACCACTACCATATCAATATACAGGGATTACCACTACCAGATCAATATACAGGGATTACCACTACCAGATCAATATACAGGGATTACCACTACCAGATCAATATACAGGGATTACCACTACCAGATCAATATACAGGGATTACCACTACCAGATCAATATACAGGGATTACCACTCCCATATCAATATACAGGGATTACCACTACCAGATCAATATACAGGGATTACCACTACCAGATCAATATACAGGGATTACCACTACCAGATCAATATACAGGGATTACCACTACCAGATCAATATACAGGGATTACCACTACCAGATCAATGTGCAGGGGTATAAGGTATGTAAATAGATATGTAAATGAAGGCAGGGTAAAGTGACTAGGCATCCGAACAGATAATAATGATAGTAAAATAAATAACAGAGTAGCAGCAGCATATAATGATTCTAAAAGTATGTGTGTGCATATGTGTGTACCTCTGTTTGTGTTGTTGGTAAGCAAGTGTGTGTTATGTGCTTGTATGTACGTATATAGTGTGAGTGTGTGTGGGCTTTGTGTGAGAGTGTCACTGTAGTGTGCATGTGTATATGTATATATAGTCTTGTGATTGTGCATAGAGTCAGTGCAAGATAGTGTCAGTGCAGATAGTCCGTGTAACCATTAACTACTTAGCAGTCTTATGGCTGTTTAAGAGTGTTATGGCTTTGGGGTAGAAGCTATCTCGGAACCTGTTGGTCCGAGAACCGATGCTCTGGTACCGTTTTCCAGACGTTAGCAAAGTAAACAGTCTATAGCTTAGGTGGCTGGAGTCTTTGGCAATTTCTCGGGCCTTCCCCTGACACTGCTGATTCAGAGGTCCTGGATGGCATGGAGCTCGGCCCCAGTGATGTACTGGGCTGTCCGCACTACACTCTGCAGCACTTTGCGGTCGAGGGTTGTGCATTTGCCATACCAAGCGGTATTGCAACCAGTCAAGATGCTCTCTGATGCTCTGTAAAAAAAATTGAGGATCTGAGGGGCCCATGCCTAATCTTTTTGTAGTCCACAATGAGCTCTTTGGTTTTACTGATTTTGAGGGAGAGGTTGTTGTTATGGCACTGCACTGCCAAGTCTCTGATCTCCTCCCTGTAGGCTGTCTCAACTCCATCGGTGATAAGGCCTAACACCCATGTGTTGAGGGTCAGCATGGTGGAGGTGTTGTTGCCTAACCTCACCACCCAGGGCCCTCCCATCAGGAAGTCCAAGATACAGTTAAAGAAGGAGGTTTTCAGTCCAAGGGTCCCCAGCTTGGTGATAAGCTTGGAGGGGACTATGATGTTGAAAGCTGAGGTGTAGTCTATGAACCGCATTCTCACAAAGTTATTTCCCCTCTTGTCCAGGTGGGAAAGGGCAGAGTGAAGTTCAATTGAGATTGCGTCATCTGTGGATATTTTGGGGCATTATGTGTATTGGAGTGGTTCCAGGGTGTCTGGGATGATGGTGTTGATGTGTGTCATGATCAGCCTTTCATAGCCCTTCATAAATACAGATGTGGCTGCTACAGGACAATAGTCATTTAGGCAGGTTACCTTTGAGTTCTTGGGAACAGAAACAATGGTGGTCAGCATGAAACATGTTCAGATTACAGACTGCGACAAGGAGAGATTGAAAATGTCTGTGAAGCTTGCTTTGAGAAGGCGTGAGAAGGCATCCTGCAATGACATCTGGCCACGGGGAGCGAGATCACACAGTCTTCCAGAACAACAGGGGATTCATGCAAGACTCAGTGTTGTATTCCTCGAAGCGATCATAAAATGCTGGACTAATGTTGCTGCCCGTACTGGCGCTGCAGACCGATATATCCGCTAATACAGGACTATTAAAAGGCCCAGTGCACTATTTCTGTGAAGAAGAAATAAAAGCATTATTTTTTTTATTCTGATTTTTTTCAGAATTACTATGCTCTCAGATCCTCTTCCTTATTACCATTTACTGGATCATGACCAAAACCACACCATATTAACCCAGTGGTATTCAGTGGAGCCTGTTCTCCCAGCTGGAAGAGCTCTAAACTAAAAACCTCACATTGTGAATTTGCCCAACTCATCCCATCTGGAGGTCTGAGCAGAGCAGCCTCAAAACAAATATCCATCTATATAACAGCAATGTCAAATCAGTTCTATTGTATGGTTTGGATGGTTGGCGTGTTGTCAAGAATGACATGAGATGGATGGAGTCTTAGGTCACACTTTATTTGGATAATCCAGACTTTCCATCTGTAGACGCTCGACAGATGGTCATTCTATCAACAAATTGTCTGTTGATAAGCAACTGCTTTCCAAAGGTTACGGTTAGGGTTAGGTTTAGAATAAGGGTTAGGGTAAGGACTAAGGTTAGGGCTAGGGTTAGGTGAAATGCTAGGTTAAGTTTAGGGTTAGCATAAGGATTAAGGTTAGGGTTAGGGCTAGGGTTAGGTTTAGGGTTAGTAGATAGTTACAGTTGAAGTCGGACGTTTACATACACTTAGGTTGGAGTCATTAAAACTAATTTTTCACTAACTCCACAAATGTCTTAACAAACTATAGTATTGGCAAGTTGGCTAGAACATCTACTTTGTGCATGACACAAGTCATTTTTCCAACAATTGTTTAAAGACAAATTATTTCACTTTTAATTCATTGCATCACAATTCCAGTGGGTCAGAAGTTTAGATACACTAAGTTGACTGTGCCTTTAAACAGCTTGGAAAATTCCAGAAAATGATATCATGGCTTTAGAAGCTTCTGATAGGCTAATTTACATAATTTGAGTCAATTGGAGGTGTACCTGTGGATGTATTTCAAGGCCTACCTTCAAACTAAGTGCCTCTTTGCTTAACATCATGGGAAATCAAAAGAAGTCAGCCAAGACCTCAGAAAAACAATTGTTCATCATTGGGAGCAATTTCTAAACGCCTGAAGGTAACACGTTCATCTGAACAAACAATAGTACGCAAGTATAAACACCATGGGACCACGCAGCTGTCATACCTCTCAGGAAGAAGACGCGTTCTGTCTCCTAGAGATGAATGTACTTTGGTGCAAAAAGTGCAAATCAATCCCAGAACAACAGCAAAGGACATTGTGAAAATGCTGGAGGAAACAGGTACAAAAGTATCTATATCCACAGTAAAATATCGACATAACCTGAAAGGCTGCTCAGCAAGGAAGAAGCCACTGCTCCAAAACCACTATAAAAAACAGACTATGGTATTCAACTGCACATGGGGACAAAGATAGTCATTTTTGGAGAATTGTCCTCTGGTCTGATGAAACAAAAATATAACTGTTTGGTCATAATGACCATCGTTATGTTTCGACGAAAACGGAGGAGGCTTGCAAGCTGAAGAACACGATCCCAACTGTGAAGCACGGGGCTGGCAGCATTATGTTGTGAGGGTGCTTAGCTGCAGGAGGGGCTGGTGCACTGCACAAAATAGATGGCATCATGAGGAAAGGAAAATTATGTGAATATATTGAAGCAACATCTCAAGACATCAGTCAGGAAGTTAAAGCTTGGTCGCAAATGTGTCTTCCAAACGGACAATGACCCCAAGCGTACTTCCAAATTTGTGGCAAAATGGCTTAAGGACAACAAAGTCAAGGTATTGGAGTGGCCATCACAAAGCCCTGACCTCAATCCTGTAGAAAATGTGTGTGCAGAACTGAAAAGGTGTGTGCGAGCAAGGTCTACAAACCTGACTCAGTTACACCAGCTCTGTAAGGAAGAATGGGCCAAAATTAACTGAGTTGATTGTGGGAAACTTATGGAAGGCTACCCAAAACGTTTGACCCAAGCTAAACAATTTAAAGGCAATGCTACCAAATACTTATTGAGTGTATGTAAACTTCTGACCCACTGGGAATGTGATGAAATAAATAAAAGCTGAAATAAATCATTCGCTCTACTATTATTATGACATTTCACATTCTTAAACTGAAGTGGTGATCCTAACTGATCTAAAACAGGGAATTTGTACAGGGATTGAATGTCAGGAATTGTGAAAAACTGAGTTTAAATGTATTTGACTAAGGTGTATGTAAACTTCCGACTTCAACTGTTGTTGAAATGTTACCGGTAGTCTGTGGAGCGGGGCTCTCCAACCCTGTTCCTTCCAGTAGGTTTCCACTTCACCTTAATCTAGTGCAACTAATAAGTAGCTGGTTAAGTAGCTAATAATTTGAATCAGATTTGTTTGCACTGGGGTTGGGGGGGAAACCTACAGGAGGGTAGCTCTCCTGGAACAGGGTTGGAGAACCCTGCCGTAGAACATCTACAGATGGACTATCTAAATAAAAGTGTTACTAAGTCTTTCAGCAGTGGATGTCTGAATCTACTGCATCATCTGGCCAAACAAAATAGACTACAGTGAGAAGTACAAGAAGACTGTGACAGAACACATCAAGAACAATTGTCTGATGTCTTGGGCACATGTTCTGAATGCCCAGATATAGACTTATTGACGATTTATATCCCAATAGGGATGACGTGGATTGAGTAATTATACCGAATATTCAATCTTTGTCCGCATATGTGGACAATTCTCAGGCTAGTGTCTTGTACACTCTGATATTACTATGACTCAGATGGTCATCCATGCCATGAATTTATTATGATTCGTCCGAAATGAACAGCTGTCTGGTGGTCACATATATGCTGCTATTCTTTGTTGTCTAAATTTACAACTTGTCACAGCTTGCACTCCAACCTTCTGCTGTGTACAGCTAAGGTTTCTTCCATCTTTTCTTTCTTTTTCCTTGCCATATAACCGCTGCTTGCTCTTTGGGGGTCAAGGCCGGGTTGTTAGCAAGCACCCTTTTTGTGAAAAGCATTATATAAATAACATTTGTGTTGATTTTGATGTCATGCAAATAAGCTTGACTGGTGATTTTGATGTTATATTGACTGCTAGTGCAATCATAAAGGACAATTGTGAAGTGCTCAAAAATGAAAATGGTCTCTTCTGAAATACAGTATAAGTTAAGGAGTGGTGGGTGTCATTTTGGACCAGCGCGCACTAGAGGTACCCTACCTGCCCATGAAAACATCCCATGAAGTCCTGGAGTCCAGATAAATCAAATGCTCTTCCTGTGTTATGTGTATTTACACAGTGTCACACAGTATTCACTTTCACAACGAAGGGCAATAAGACTGCAGCAGACAACTGTACAGCTCTCTATGTCACAGACATGATATTCTATTGTGTAGACATGGTCAGAAACTGCAATTTTATTGGCTATCCTTCCATGACTTACCATGGCGGTCCACCATTACATAATCATCTGAACAGTTCATGATGTTGAACATGGTATCATTGTAATTCTTGACCATCAAAACATCGGTGACATCCCCCTTTTCTGTGTTATCATGTTTGGTTCAGCAGATCTGAATGAAAATACATTGTCCTGCTATGGCGGAATAGAAAAATGTCCGCCACGGCCACCAGGAGGCTTTTTGCGATGGCTCCCTTTCTGAAAATGTTCGGGACCCCAAACTGTAAAAGTGTCATGCTTTTCTGAAGAAGTTAACATATCTCCAACAATTTGGCACATATCGCCTGGACTATTAAAGAGAATCGAGGAGTCCGGTGGGTAAATAAACAATGTATGGTTTAGTGGGCCAGATGACCTTATTCTGCATTGGAAGTTCCTCTGGAATTTTTAGGAATTCTCCAGACTCCTATGGAATTCTTTCTCAGCTGGTGCTTCTGGCCTGGAGATTCCTTTCTGAAGGCTGTTGCAACACAAAGTTACCCTGAGAGATATCTCCCTATCTTTCTCTATGAATGATGACAGTCAGACAAGAGGCAGACAGAGATAGAGACCAAGAGTTGCAGAGTATATGAGAGGAGAAGTTGTGAAACGTCTCTTTTAAACATACCATATGGAGAAAACCCTATATAAACCTTAGTGTATAATCCATCTCTTCCAAATGCAGGCTGTATGCTATTAATATTGACTTTGGGAGGACTATTTGTCTATGATTAGAGCCAAAGTATGTATATATTTAATGTCAGTTTGTATAATATAGATGTAGCTGTAGACGTAGACTACACTGTGTACCGTCTGCTGTATGTATACAGTGGATCAGGCTGTATTTCCTGTATTATATGCAGCGACAGTGTCAAACCCAGACGCTATAGGGCAGAGGGAAGCGTTGCCAGACATAGACAAAGAGAGACAGACAGCCTTCAGCTTTGACGGTATTATTGTGGAATGCCAGTCATTGTGGTGCGGGTGACGTGAGATGTTTATAGAGGGAGATGAAAGGGAGGAGAGACGAAGGTTATAAGGGGGAAAGATTAAGGCTGGCGGGGAATATCTCTCGGTCAGGTGAAAGGGAGAAAGAGGATGACAGTAAAAGGGGGAGAAAGGGAAAGAGAGCGAGGATGAAGATAGTAGAGAGGGATGATTAAGGGATGTAGAGGGGAGATAATGGAGGAGGAGGGGAGAGAAGGGGGAAAGAGAGAGGAGGAAAATAATAGAGAAGGGTGTGTGAGAGAGAAACTATAGGGGAAAACCCACATGGCAAAAACTCATTGTGATGACATTGAATCAATGTGGAAAACTAACTGGATTTGCAAAAAGGAATCAACGTAAGGGCATTTCGTTTTTTTTTTTAACCTAATTTCACATTGAATTCATATTAGTTGACTACTCAACCAAATGTAAATCAAAACTAGATGTTGAGTTGACGTCTTTGCCCAGTGGGAAGGGAGAGATGAGGGGTTAGAGAGTGGAGACGGAGAGGTGAAAGGAGGCAAGGTTTAGGCTAAGCTCGTGGATCCTCTGATGATCTCTTTTTGTGATTTATTAGCAGCAGATGAGGCTGATATCCATTTGCACAGCCATACTCTTTACACTGAGCCAGCCAGTACTCTGCTTTACCGCTGCAGCCCCACAGCCTCTGCCAAAGCCCTTAAACACAGAGAGTTACATTCCTCATGTCTCTGGCATCCAGCGCAACTGCAACAGGAGGGAAAAAGAGAGAGAGACAGAAAGTGTGGGGGGTGAGAAAGAGAAGAGAAAGGAACGCAGACAGAGAGAAGGAGCCGAGATAAAGCAATAGATCGAGAGAGAGAGAGAGAGAGAGAGAGAGAGAGAGAGAAAGAAAGGACAGATTGTGACTGAGACTGAATTTCACAGATCTATTTCAGTAGTCATCCTTTAAAAGAACTTTCTCACATATTATCAGAGTTAAAAGTGAGGGATCCGCTACATTTGTAGTAACCAAATCTATCCACTCTGGTGTCAGAGTTCCACCAAAGCTAGGAGATATCATGTGTTTAATACTCTCCAAGTAAGTATCGACGCCTAGAAAAAATAAATGGCCCCATGTCTTCTGGGCCCTGTAGCCTCACCCTATGGATGTGATTAAGGTGTGTGTGTATGTGTCTGTATTTCTGTGTGTGTTTGGACGTGTGTGGACGTGTTATGTTCTTGTGGGGCCCAAAAGTGGATTTAGGGTTAGTTTTAGGGTTAGGAGCTAGGGTTAGGACTAAGGTTAGGCTTTTGGGTTAAGGTTAGGGTTAGGGTTAGGGTAAGAGTACAGCTTAGGGGTAGGTTTAGGGTTGGGGTTAAGGAAAATACGATTTTGAATCGGACTGAATTGTGTGTCACCACAAGGTTAGCTGTACAAGACGGTGTGTGCGTATGTGTTTTGTGTGTGTGAGGGAAAAGAAGGGAAAGGGATGGTGCAGCAGGGGAAAGGAGAAGAGAGCAGAGGAGGGTAGATGAGTGGAAGGGAGGAGAGGGGAGGGGAAAGGAAGCCGTGAATGGAAGGAAGAGTTGCGTGACTGTGCCTTAATTATGCCTAATGGTGTATGTGGTAATGAGACGGTGGCTGTGAAAACACATTTCTGAGATCACCACCACAGGTGATATAATACAGTAGCCCTCTCTATAATACATGCACCCACCCACGCACGCACACACGCGCTACACATCTTGAAGTAATCTGGAGCGAAGGCAGAGAACACACTGGGCAGTGGCAGTGTAGTTTCTGGACGTGGGTAGTAGTCAGTTTGGACTGTGGGTTGTCATAATGGGCTTGGAATATTATCTCGCTTTCTCTCCCCTCTCAAACCATCTTTCTATATATAGACCACGCCCCACTTGTTCATAAACGTCAGAGCGGTTTAGGTGGTCCCTTTATCTCAATGAGTCGGGCTCTACCTATCCAAACAAGCTTCATGGTTTTCTTCACAAATAATTTTCTGTTATTTATGCATGCGAATGTCTGCACAGATCGCCTTAAGTTTTATTGTATTCTGACCAGTGTCTCTGAGGCGTAGTCGATATTATGGAGTGGAATGAAATGTACTATTCAATGTCAGTTCTTCTAACACATGCTCAATAGGAACCTTTTCCCAGCCACATTCAGTGGGGTCCGAATTTATTTACTCCAAAAAATCACTGTAAATAATAAAAATACTGAGATATATTGCATGCAAAAAATATGATTTTTTTTATACTAGTACAATTGCGCAGAGAAAGTAATAATATGTTTTCTCAAAAAGGTAGGTGTTAAAATGATTGGCACCTCTGTTTTCAGTACCCCAGCACCATACATGTGCAAGGATAACAGCACTGAGCCTCTTTTCTAAAAATGTTTTATGAGTTGGAGAACACATTGGGAGGGATCTTAGACCATTCCTCCATACAGAATCTTTCCAGATCCTTGATATCCTTCCCCTTCACTTATGGACTGCCCTCTTCAATTCAAACCACACGAGTTCAATGGTGTTCAAGTCCGGGGACCCCATAGCCATTGCAAAATGTTGATTTTGTGGTCAATTAACCTTTTCTTCGTAGATATTGATGTGTCCTTAGGGTTATTTTCTTGCTGGAACATCCACTTGAGGCTACCATTATCTTCACAATGTTAAATATTGAAAGGTATTGAAAATTTTAAAAATGTACCCCTACCTTTTTGAATTATTACTATTAAATCTCTTTCTCTGAGCAATTGCAGAAAATAACATAATTTCCTACCAAAAATGTGTATACAATATACACTGCCTTTCAAAAGTTTGGGGTCACTTAGAAATGTCCTTGTATTTGAAACAAAAGCAAAACATGTTGTTCATTAAAATAAATCAAATTAATCAGAAATACAGTGTAGACATTGTTAATGTTCTAAATTACTATTGTAGCTGGGAACGGCTGATTTTTAATGGAATATCTACATAGGTATACAGAGGCCCATTATCAGCAACCATCACTCCTGTGTTCCAATGGCACGTTGTGTTAGCTAATCCAAGTTTATCATTTTTAAAGGCTAATTGATCATTAGAAAACACTTTTTCAATTATGTTAGCACAGCTGAAAACTGTTGTGTTGATTAAAGAAGCAATAAAACGGGCCTTTAGACTAATCGAGTATCTGGACCATCAGCATTTGTGGGTTTGATTACAGGCTCAAAATGACCAGAAACAAATAACTTTCTTCTGAAACTCGTCAGTCTATTCTTGTTCTGAGAAATGATGGCTATTCCATGCAAGAAATTGCCAAGAAACTGAAGATCTCGTACAACGCTATGTACTCCTCCCTTCACAGAGCAGCGCAAAATGTCTCTAACCAGAATAGAAAAAGGAGTGGGAGGCCCCAGTGCACAACTGAGCAAGAGGACAAGTACATTAGAGTGTCTAGTTTGAGAAACAGACACCTCACAAGTCCTCAACTTCAGCTTCATTAAATAGTACCCGCAAAACACCAGTCTCAACGTCAACAGTGAAGAGGTGACTCCAGGATGCTGGCCTTCTAGGCAGAGTTGCAAAGAAAAAGCCATATCTCTGTCCAGTGTGTGTTCTTTTGCCCATCTTAATCTTTTCTTTTTATTGGCCAGTCTGAGATATGTATTTTTTTTTTTCTCTCAGCATTTGATCAATTTAGCTCATCTTTATCAAGGGTTTCAATCAATTCAGACCCCATTGTATATCACCGGAATCATCCCAAAGTATGCTCTCAAGGTATGTTTTCAATTCAGAATGTGTTTTGAAGTTAATCTTATATGATTTCTGGTGTCACAGAGATTAAGCTTTATCCAGCCATTTGGAATCCTTGTTTTAAATCCAGAAATAGAACAGTATATTACGGTTGTTTTTGATAGACTTTTGGTTGCTCTGTCCATTTGATGTACTATTTAAGTTCCTTGTGGCTTATAAGGCCCAGTCCATGTGCATGTTTTCTTCTCATAACATTTTAAGTGAGGGCTGAGGGGTACGGTCTTTGCAAGTGTACTGTATCTACCTGCAGAAGAGGTAGAACGAACGAAGTAGAGCACACCACTTGTTTCAGTTATTTTATTTTGTTTTGGGCCAATTACAGTTTTACATGCAGGTTGATGTTTATTGGGATGATTCTTCTCCTGGAGGCAGAACTGGGCGATTTACCTAGATGGGCCAGCTGCAAAGTAAAAATGTTCTATATGGTAAAAATGTGCTTTTTAGTCTTAATTTAAGGTCAGGGTTAGACATTAGGGTTAGCAGTGTGGTTAGGGTTAGGTTTAAAAACAGATTTTCTGACTTTGTGGCTGTGCCAGCTAGTGACCACTCTGCAGAGCTGCCTCCAGAACAAGGTTCATGATGAAAAATGCGAACTTGCGTTTGACGTACTCTTCATTTTACAGTTGCCACGGAGGTCAGGGTGCCTACAGGACTGAGCATTTAAGTGGGAACATTTATAGAGACACATTGTTGAGACCTTGGTAGCAGCAGCTCATGAGCAAATCTGATTTACAACCCACTGAAATGAGCTGTTTCGGATTGGTTTTGTTGTACTTTATGGTCTCCGATCGTCATTATTATATCTAATGCTTCTCCCTCCTGATGGCGGTGTTGAACCTTAAAGCACCTGTGTGTCTCATGAAGCCTATCTCTACGGTGGTAGTGTCGAGTACAAATCTGCATCCCAAATTGCACCCTATTCCATTTATAGTGCACTACTTTTGACCATGGCCCATGGGTCCGTTGTGCACTATATAGGACATAGGGTTCCATTTTTTACGCATCCAGTGAGTATAAGGACTGGGACCATAGGGAATGCTGTGTGTTAGCTAGCTTCAACCTTCCTCTTTCTTTCATGAGTCTGTGTGTGACTTTTCCAGCCACACACAGGTTTTTGATACAGTACTGCAGTAAGGAAGGACTGCAGAGACGTGGAACTCTATAATCTGAACATTGTGTATTAGATTCACATAAAACAATAGCAGTTGGAACCCTCAAAGGGGGAGTTAGTTCTCCTCTAATGGATACCGTTGGACGCGGGACAGAGCACAGCTGGGAGGGGTTTAAATATGGGCATTGAAGAATATGGCCTCACACTTTCGCTCCAAAGGTTTGTGCTTAACTGTGCTTTGGAAAAATGGGGCAAATATTTTGTGACAAATTAGTGCGGGTTCAGAAGTGTCTCTGTTTTTGTTAAACTAGTTGGAAACTAGCACGGTCTCTTAACCTTATTTGGTTTAACAAGATATATTATCATTGTTAAAATATGGCCAAGTCCTTCTATGAGAGTTTAAAAGTGAAATGCCCAGGACTTTTTGCTTTCAATAAAGGTTCTAATTGCAGGCCATTACTCTGGAGTTCTCTTTGCTAAAGTCTTATTGGTACATTTTGAAGAATTTTAACCATTATCCCAGAGCCATAACTCTTGAGTCTGTTAACTTTTAAAATGTACTAGCGACCAACTCTGAACGACTCTGCTTTGCGAGGGGGGAATGGTGTGTGACCACAAAAGATCTGTGAGTTCTTGTGGTGTCTGTAGTTTGATCATTGTCTTCAGACAGCCACAGGCTCAAAAATAATCTCTCTCACGCTCTCTCACGCTCTTTTATACTCACCAATGCATGCACGCATGTGCAGATTGTGACGACCCTCCCACTCTGTCTGCCGTATTCTCTCTGTTCTTGTTTCCTTATTAGGATGCCGGTGGGCGGAGTTGGGAGGGTCGTCAGCTTCATGGGAAACACCTGGGCCTGGTGTCTCCCAGGATAAATAGACCTCTTCCACATTCATGGAAGAGACTCTCTCCATGCAGACACCTTTGTAGATTGTGTTGTGGTTCTTGGTGGCCTTTTGTTTGTTTGCTTTGGCACCTTTCAACACCCTGCATTATCACATTCATGCATGCAAAACACTCACTTACACTACTGATTACTGATTACACACACCATTGTATATTTTCCTTAGTTGCTTTAGTTAATAAATATATATTTTGTTATGCCTTATCTCCGTTGTCTCCCTTTTGTTACGGGCTTTGAGCTGGTTCGTGACAAGATACACACACAGTTATGCGATCACAACATAAAGTAATTAGCAAAATCAACAATTCCTTGCATATTATGTGAGGGCTAGCAAATTTGAACAACCACTGCACTATTTACTCATAAAACAGTCAAATCATTGCAATTTTATTAAATAAAACGGAACCATCAATGCAGTACAAAAAGAGGGTTCGCAGTTTCAACCGATCACTGGACATTTACCAGAAATAGAGTAGAATATAGAGCAAGGTGGAATGGAGGGTTGAAAATGAGGTCTTTGTTAGCTTTGGATGGAAAAATATATATACAAAAATACACGGAGTGATTCCGGAATCCCTGTGTCCAGATTACCAGCAGTATGTGGTGTCAAGACCTGTTACGCACCATACAGTACCTGCCTGTATATACACACACACACACTCACAGACACGGTCGTAAAAGCTGTCGGGTGGAGCTGGCATAGAGCCGCACGGAAGTCTTATGCATCCAAGCCGCACGGAAGTCTTATGCATCTTATGCATGTCAAGTCAACCAACGTTATTTGTATCAGCTCCTGCTTTTCCCCAGTCTCTCTTTTCTCGTCCTCCTGGTTTTGACCCTTGCCTGTCCTGACCCTGAGCCCACCCGACTGATCATTCTGCCTGCCCCTGACCCTGACCCTGAGTCTACCTTTTCCCCTGTTGCTGTAATAAACATTGTTACTTCGATGCGGTCTGCATCTGACGCGGTCTGCACCTTATCCTGATAGTAATAGTTCAGTTTTTTATTTTTTATTCATTTGCAAACATTTCTAAAAACCTGTTTTTGCTTTGTCATTATGAGGTATTGTGTTTAGATTGATGAGGAATTCAAACATTTTAGAATAAGGCTGTGATGTAAGAAAATGTGGAAACGTTCAAGGTGTCTGAATACTTTCCGAATACACTGTGCATTGTGTCCAACCCATATTTCTATGGTACAACCATATCATCTAAGGACAACAGATTGACGAGAGTCAGACCGTCAGGAGGTGCATTGGATCAGTCAATATGGACATTGAAAAATCAGTATGACTCGATTGTTCAGTAAAGCATTTTGTCGGGTTTAAACCGGATGACTGACAAACGACTAGGAGAATCAGACATACACAACCGATGGGGAATGGGTAGAGTGTGTTCTGAAGCATAGTGTGTTCTGAAGCGTAGTGTGTCCTGAAGCGTAGTGTGTTCTGAAGCGTAGTGTGTTCTGAAACGTAGTGTGTTGGACAGGAGAGTAAATATGAGCTGAGTGATGATGGAACTCTGGTAAGGATGGCTGCAGGACATCCAGGCTGTGTGTATGTCCAACAGGTCTGTGGAGAGAGAGTATTAATGGGGGAATGGGGGAAGTGTTTTGTAAATAACTCACATTGTTGTGTGTTTGTGTGTCGATGCACACATGTAGGCGCACCTGTGTGTAGGTATTTGTGTGTGTTTAAGTACGTGGTCTATACGTGTGTTTGTGGGCTATGCATGTGTGTGTAGGCAGCCTAGTCACGCATGTCTGTTTATACACATACTGTACAGTGGAGGAATTCTGTGTTGGACAGGTAGGGGGGAGAGAGGGCCTATAGGGCCTCTGCCCTGCAGACAGGTGGACAGGTAGGAACAGAGAGCCTATTGTCACAGGCTTAATCAGCCAGGCAGGTGTACCGCTCACCTCACCCCAGCTCAGCCCAGCATAGCTCCACCATAGCTGCACCCTGGCTCACTGACTCTCTATGGCCCTCTGGCTTTCTGTCTTTGGATCCCAGATTCCTCTCAGTCACCTTTTCTCCTCTCCTGTTCTCTTTTCTTCCATTCCATTGGTTTACTGTAGCTCAGTGTGACTGTAGTCAGCTCAGATGATTTGATTAGTGAGTGGCATTTCAAAAAGGTTTAAAAAAAAGAAAACATTTGTTACACAATGTCATGAGATATCACTAGAAATAGAAAGTGTGAATCATGGAGACACACAGGAAATAGTTGGACCAGTGACATATCATCTTAATGATTTACGGCTGCAAGATTGCAGACAAGGACAGAAAATCTCAGTAAGAGAAAAATGAAATGAGGAGAAAAGAACATGAGATAGGGTGTAAGTAATAAGGCAAATGGGAAGGAAAGAGAATGAGAGCGACGTGAAAGAGAAAGAAAAGAGATTGAGAAAGAAAAAGAGAAGAAACAAACAAAGAGTAGGCGACAGGGAGAGAGCAGCACAATGTGATGTAATTTGGTTAGCATGTTTGCCCAGGGCCTTCTCTGTTGGCCAGGCCAGAGCCAGGGTATACAGCCAGGGCCCAAGTTCATAAATCTGTCAGCAGGTGGGCTGTGCCGCAGTGGGCGGACTTGACTCCCCTGTTCTGCCCCCAGCTGGGCTGGACCTGATCCAAACCCTCAGACTATGTCCTGGAGCAACTCCATGGCCCTCAATCTGCCCCCTGCCTGCCGGACGTAGCCCTGGCACTATGCCCACACTGCCATACACTCAGACTGTAGCCCTGGCACGATGCCCTTCCATATGCTTATACTTAAGCGGTGTAGGCTTTCCCACTGAACTCTTAGGATTTATCTGTGCTCTTTGTCTTTCTTTGTTTCTCTCTATATGTCTTTGTCTGTAGTAAGTGCTCTGTTGTTATCCCCTTCCCCTCTTCCTGTAGCTCATCTGCAGTACAGACTCATAAGGAGAGAGAGAGAGATCTGATCAAGCTATTCCATAGCGATGATGTTTCACTGAAACACACACTGTTTTCTCCTAAGTTCACCTCAATGGTACTGTTCAGCTCTGTCTCTGGTCACCCAGTCCCAGAGCATGCAGTCTGTGGTCGAAGTACTTTGGGGTCTAAATTTGGGGACCGTATAAAACTGGTCACTGTTCGGCCCTTGTTTAATCTGCGGTGTGGACTATTGCTGTCTAAGTGGTCGGCCTGTGGTCCCCCTGTGGTCAAGTTCATTGTGTTCCTGTGGTTCCCAGACCTTGGTCATCACAGAATGGGGCCTTGATAATGCTGCTAGTGTTCTGCTGCACCATGCTTCTGCACTTAAAGCTGTGTGTTCCAGGAGAGAGATTTCATACTGCAATTTGCATTTGGTTTACTATGATGCCCTGAGGGACCGCAGTTTTCCCCTCAAAGCCTGCCCGAAGCAGCACTTTGTAAACAGATACCGAAGACACAGGGCTCATTTGCACCAAATAAAGCGGCTTGTGTAGTAAAGTACCTCTGACAGAAGACAGCTCGTCAACTGGCTATGAAACTGACGAACGCCAGGCAGGCAGCTCTCAACTTGTTCACTCTGCTAGCGCATGAGCGCACGCACGCACGCACACACACACACACACACACACACACACACACACACACACACACACACACACACACACACACACACACACACACACACACACACACACACACACACACACACACACACACACACACACACACACACACACACACTCTGCTGTGCCCCCTGATTGGACCCGTAATGATGAATTGATGACTCAAAGCACTTTATGCGCTGTTTCCACAGTATCTGGCCCTAATGTTGGGCCCTGGTTCAGAAGAGGGGAGTACTGTAACTGTGGGCCTGATACACACGCACACACACGCACAAACACACCAATATTTGCTGATGTTGGAAAGCTGATCATCTCTTCATTCCAGCCATTGGTTTTCCGCTATCCTTTCTGCGGTCCAACATCGTGGACACTTACCTCACTTAACTCTCCCTTGTTTTCCCCTTGTGTCCCCTTTGTGGAACAAAGTGCTTTCTACATTACTATCGATATTATATTGCTATTTATTTCCACACATTGTAATTTTAGCCACTGTTTAGATCCTCTGCTGTGAAACACCTTCTCAGATTCTCCTACTGTACACACTGTTCCCTATATAGTGCACTACTTTTGATCAGAGCCCTATGGGTCCTGGTCAAAAGTGGGACACTACATAGGGAATAGTTTGTCACTTGGAACACACCCACACTTTTGGTGTAGAGTGTGTGTCTGGAAAAGCCATTGGCGGAGTGAAGCCATAGAAAGATCCCCTTAATTAACAGCCTGATGCTCAGTGTGTTCTTCCTTCTCTGTTCTGGCTCAGATAGAGTTGACGGTGGAAATCCTTACAACCGCAACACACATGCAGAGAGAATTTTGTGTTTGTGTGTGTGATCAAATGCAATACACAGTTTAGAGCAGGTATAAAAGGTGCAGAGAAATAGAATGTGCTAGATCCTCAACAATGTAGTACATGAATCAATATAATAATAATAAAAGAATCAAGTCAAAAATAACAAGTAATAGAAGAGGTCTTATGCATAGTAATAATGGACTGTATTGCCGTCAAGCAAAACTTTTGTGTGAAAAATATGGGGTATGTTTTGTACGTAGGGGAGAGCGAGGTAATTTGTCACACTTTTCACGCTGTCTAACATTTACTTGGCTCAATACATCACAATGGTATAAATGTCATACCTAATGAAAGAAGGGCACATATTTTGTATTCATTACATATAAACATCTTTTTTTTTTAGCTGCTTGTTCTTTGCAGACCCAGATCTCCCCCCTTGCTTCCCTTTCTTCGGAAATTCTGCATTCATCTTTTCCATTTCTGGTGCCTGCATTTCTGGAGTGTCAGTTACAATTGATGTTTTGCGCCATTTTCTTCCTCTGCAAGCTGGTTTTCAGGGGCCAGCTTTTGGATATGACCGGGTGTCCTCTGGAGTTGGTAGTCCGCTGTCAGCAATGGCATTGCTGGGCGAGGGTGAGCTGGTGCTAGCATAAGAACTGGGCAGGTCTGTGTCTGAGCTCGTGCTAGGCAGGGCTGGAATGGTGCTGGAGTCTGGCAGGTTGGTGCTAGAGCCTGGCAGGTTGGTGCTGGGGACTGGCATGGCTGGAATGGTGATGGAGCCTGGCAGGATGATGCTGCTGCCTGGCAGGGCTGGAATGTTGCTGGGGCCCAGGCAGGGCAGGGTTGGTGCTGGGGCCTGGTAGGGTTGGGTTCTGAATGGGGCGATCTGTAACGTAGGATGGCACAAACTCGGTTTCCAGAAATAAACTCAGCAAAAAAAGGAAACGTCCCTTTTTCAGGACCCTGTCTTTCAAAGATCATTGGTTAAAATCCAAAGAACTTCACAGATCTTCATTGTAAAAGGTTTAAACACTGTTTCCCATGCTTGTTCAATGAACCATTAACAATTAATGAACATGCACCTGTGTAACAGTCGTTAAAGACACTAACAGCTTTCAGATGGTAGGCAATTAAGGTCACAGTTATGAAAACTTATGACACTGAAGAGGCCTTTCTACTGACTCTGAAAAACACCAAAAGAAAGATGGGTCCCTGCTCATCTGCGTGAACAGGCCTTAGGCATGCTGCAAGGAGGCAGAAGACTGCAGATGTGGCCAGGGCAATAAATTCCAATGTACGTACTGTGAGACGCCTAAGACAGTGCTACAGGAAGACAGAATGGAAAGCTGATCCTTGCAGTGGCAGACGATGCAGTGGCAGACAATGTGTAACAACACCTGCACAGGATAGGTGCATCTGAACATCACACCTGCAGGACAGGTACAGGATGGCAACAACAACTGCCCGGGTTACACCAGGAACGCACAATCCCTCCATCAGTGCTCGGACTGTCCGCAATAGGCTGAAAGATGCTGGACTGAGGGCTTGTAGGGCTGATGTAAGGCAGGTCCTCACCAGACATCACCGGCAACAACGTTGCTTATGGGCACAAACCCACCGTCACTGGACCAGACAGGACTGGCAAAAAGTGCTCTTCACTGACGAGTCACGGTTTTGTCTCACCAGGGGTGATGGTCAGATTCACGTTTATCGTCGACAGAATGAACGTAACACCGAGGCCTGTACTCTGGAGCGGGATCGATATGGAGGTGGAAGGTCAGTCATGATCTGGGGTGGTGTGTCACAGCATCATCGGACTGAGCTTGTTGTTATTGCAGGCAATCTCAATGCTGTGCGTTACAGGGAAGACATCCTCCTCCCTCATGTGGTACCCTACAGCTTCATCCTGACATGGCCCTCCAACATGACAATGCCACCAGCCATACTGATCATTCTGTGCATGATTTCCCGTAAGACAGGAATGTCAGTGTTCTGCCATGACCAGTGAAGAGCCCGGATCTCAACCCCATTGAGCACGTCTGGGATCTGTTGGATCGGAGGGTGAGGGCTAGGGCCATTTCCACCCAGAAATGTCCGGGAACTTGCAGGTGCCTTGTTGGAAGAGTGGGGTAACATCTCACAGCAAAAACTGGCAAATATGGTGCAGCCCATGAGGAGGAGATGCATTTCAGTACTTAATGCAGCTGGTGGCCACACCAGACTGTTACTTTTGATTTTGACCCCCCTTTGTTCAGGGTAACATTATTCAATTTCTGTTAGTCACGTGTCTGTGGAACTTGTTTAGTTTATGTCTCAGTTGTTGCATCTTTTATGTTCATACAAATATTTACACATGTTCAGTTTGCTGAAAATAAACGCAGTTGACAGTGAGAGGGCGTTTATTTTTTTAATGAGTTTACATCCCTGTTGTAAGGTTGTACCCCAGCCACCCTGAAGCCAGCCTGAATATTCAAGGGGGTTGCAGCCAGAGGATAGGCAATTGCCACAATCCCAGGAATGTCATAAATTGACACTGTGTGATGCCTGGATGAGGAACAATCCCAGGAAAACAGTGTTGATGTGCCTTTTTAGCCACCCGTAGACAGACCTGTCTAAGGGTTGAAGCTGATGAGAGCAATAGGATGGGAATGACAGCATAATTATGCCATTTTATTTTGCACAATTGAGTCTGTCAATAGACAGATGAGACTTGTGGTTTTGTCCAAAAGGAGTAAACAGGGCTTCTCCTTTGAGCACCTTGTATGCTTGACGAAATGTTTCAAGAAGTCAACAAAGTGCACATCTTTCATCCACCCAGAGGGATTTGCCCCTCCTTTGCCGCTAGGTGGCCTGTTGATCAGGAAATGATCGCGGAAGTTGACACGTGGGAATATAAAATATGGAGGTATACTATTCCCTGTGGCTGAGACAGCACAAGCCAGCGTGACGAGGGTTCCCCTTTCGGCGGAGGTCAGTGACCCTACTTGTTTGAATCCACGTCTACCCACCACTTTGTCAAATCAAATCAAATCACATTTTAATTGTCACGTACACATGGTTAGCAGATGTTAATGCGAGTGTAGTATATCTCTGTAGCACTTCTGCTACATTGTCGAGGAAAGCATTAACAGTTTCTCTGTTGAAGCTACTTGCCCTGGCAAGGCTAGTTGCTTTTCTCAGCGACAGCGTTGGGTGCCGCTTTAAGAAGCCTGTAAACCACTCCGAGCTGGCCTTTTCTTTTTCTGCCCACATTGGCACGAACTTCAGCTGGTGTGCCACAGCAAACTGGTAGGCGAGTCTTCTGACCTCACTTAGCGACAGACCAAAACAACAGCTGACCTAGTAATATACTGAACAAGCTCCATCTCCAAATCAGGTGAAAAAAACCTGCCATGGTTTTGTATAGCCACCCACTGTTATTGGCTTGGCTGTCTGACTTTCAACTTCTTCTCTGGTAACCTTTTAACAATACAGTAATTTATGTAAAAATCCTTTGCTGTACTCCTGATTGATTTGTTCTGCAATTTCACCTGCCTTATTGCCTTTAACAATTTGCCAGGTGGTGTGCTGCCATTCTCTGTCTGACTTTCATAATTTCTAACCATCTTTCTTTCCTTCCCCTCTTTCCATCCTTCCTTCCTTCCTTCCTTCCTTCCTTCCTTCCTTCCTTCCTTCCTTCCTTCCTTCCTTCCTTCCTTCCTTCCTTCCTTCCTTCAAAAATAAATTTCCTTATTGCAATTACATATTCATTACAGGCTTATTACGCCCACCTCCCTGTCTACTATTCTTGTTGCCACAATGCAATTCATAACCCCACACTAAATTCATGACACTGTATGAAGTAGTGTGTGTGTGTAAATACTGTCTCATTCAGTAGGCATGTAGTGTGTTAGCAGACACACACACACATACACACACACACACACACACACCCCAGAGTCGTCTTGTGTAATCCAGGGATATGTCTGCTGCTCTAAACTGTATTTATATATAATAATCCACTTACAGTAACATTTAATACTATTATCAGAGCTGATTACACAATATCACAATGTTTTTTGAGCATGTTCTATGTGTCTATGTATACTAGGGCAAGTTGTCACATGTGAAGACTTGACCCAAGGTCATTGAGACAACTTGCCCCAAACTGACATGTGTACTAATGTTGGCTAAATCTCAAGGTTAGCTCATCATAGGACTGTAGCTAAAGTATCAAAATACACATTATTGTCTCCTCTACTCAGTGAAAAATTATACCTAAGAAAGTTTTATTGCATAAAATGTAATGTGCCAATTTTTACTTTTGAAGGGGAAAATAAGAAAGTTGTACTCACTGCAGATTAGAGTGACCTTGACCACATGTGAACAGGAAGTTGACCATAGAGCATGTAGTCACAAAGTAGCTATTTGATTTTTAAGTTATCCGCCTCTAGTGTTGAAGGTATGAACAGTTTGACAACTTACCTCGTTCTCCCCTACTTATGGTTTATACATGAGGCCTCTGTTCTTGTTCAGTCCTATGAGTCATACCACCTTTAACAGGTATGTCATTGCAATGTGCCACATTCCTTCCTGCCTTCCTGTGGACTTGTGCCAAATCAATACCTCAGATTTGAAAAAATAATATTCTGAACATGGCTTTTCACAGTTTTTTAGCCATTGTGAAAATAACAAATTGCTTATTTTCCTTACGGATTTCCATATTAGTCCGTGTCAAACAAAAACAACAATTTGAAGAGGATAATACTGTGGCGCTATGCCACCCTGATCACAAAATGAAAAGATAATTCTAGGGGAGCATGTCTGTACTCTCTCACATACAGTATCTTATCAACAGTATGCACAGGCAACTACCAAAATAAAGCAATAGATTATACAAGTGTCTGGAACTCTATTGTTGGGATGCAACACCATTCTTCCATGAGTAATTCCATAATTTGATGTTTTTTTGATGGTTGTGGAAAATGCTGTCTCATGTGCCGCTCCAGAATCCCATAAGTGTTCATTCGGGTTGCAATCTGGTGACTCACACACACACACACACACACACACACACACACACACACACACACACACACACACACACATACACACACACACACACACACACACACACACACACACACACACACACACACACACACACACACACACCCTTTAAACCCCCTATTCTCCTTTCAGACCCCTCTTTAAAAGTCACTGAGATCTCTTCTTCTAGCCATGGTAGACAAAATAATGGTCAACTCGGCATATGTATACATTACCCTAAGCATGATGGGATGTTAATTGCTTAATTAACTCAGGAACGGCCTCCCGAGTGGCGCAGTGGTCTAAGGAGATCCTGGTTCGAGTCCAGGCTCATCTACACCATTCTAACCTGTAGATTATTGGCACCCTACGTGGAGTTCTCAGAATCAGGGGCTTGCTGCTGCAAGTATTGTTTTGACATCAGGGTTGCTTATTTGTGCCGTGAACATAGAAAATCTCTGTATTAATGTAAACCAGGATCTTGACATGACTCTACCACCACCCCCCTCCACCCTGCCTTAACCCATTCTCAAATCAAATTCAATCGTCACATTCTTCGTAACAACAGTTGTGAACCAACAATGCAGAGAGAAAGAAAATAGAGAAATAATAGAAAAGTAAAACTCATAATAATAAAAGTAATAATAGATACACAATGACTAACGATAACTTGGCCATATACCATATACAGTCCATTATTACGTTTCCCCTCAGCAACCTTTCTTTACATTCCACTACTCTACTGTTATCACTACAAATACTACTTTGCAATACTGTATTTTATTTTGTTATACCCGATATTTGACCCAACCAACCTACAGTTTCCATAGGTAAGCGGGCCTACCCAACATTGCACCTTCCTGCAGTCTTCCCTGCTAAAACCACCCCCAACCAAGACTCTTCCATACATCTCATTTAGTACCTTACTACTGCAGTGGTCCTGTGTGGCTCGTGGGTTTGGTTACTGCTGGGGTCACACATACTAAAATGTATACCCTCACTGTTCTTCCATACTGTATATTTTTATATATTATATACAGTGCTCCTTGTCTGCCAGGTTGAGTGAGATAGATCAGGGGTTCCCTAACTTTTTCACTCAGGCCACCCTTCCCGCACTAGGGAACATCCTGCACCTTGAGGGAATCTTATTTGAGCCAGAAAAGGATGTTCATATGATAGGGAAGATATACAAAACCTTCCAGAGAGCATTTCCAAATGACAATCTCTTAGAAAAAAAAATATACTGTTGCAACCAAGACCAAAGAACTGATGGCACAAAATGGAAGGAAAGTTGGAACATAACTAACAAAATGACAGTTAACGACATTGTACGCTTAACCCAGTATAAACTATTGAATATATTTTATTATACAAGTTCTACAGCACAACAGCAGACTCATGTCTCAAGTGTAAAACGAATAATGTCTCAACAATCCATGCTTTCTGGGAATGTCATGTAGTCCGGAAGCTGTGGGCAGAGCTAGAAAATTGCCTTTCAGAGCTATTACAATGTAAACATGCTTTTTATCCTTTTGTTTGCATATTTCAAGACATGGTATATAGGGGGGTAGTGAGGGGCGGCAGGTAGCCTAGAGTGTTGGGCCAGTAACCCAAAGGTTGCTATATCGAGTTCCCAAGGTAAAAATCTGTTGTTCTACCCCTGAACAAGGCAGTTAAGCCACTGTTCCTAGAATGTCATTGTAAATAAGAATTTGTTCTTAAGTGACTTGCCTGGTTAAATAAATACCCAATGGGCTGGATGATTCTCTTCTCATTGCTCATCTTGACAAAATATATTCTAAAAACGTGGAAGTTAATCAATCTGCCATCATTGACACAATGGAATAATTGAAATATTTACTATTGCAATAGTGTGGTCAACCGAGAAAGACAAATCGGTACAATTTAACGTCACGTGGCAAACAATAATGCAGGCACTAGGGATGGGGGTGTGAGCATGGCCAGGTGACATGTAGTCAATGTTTTTGCGTGTGTCTGTAAGTTGTTGTTTGTATGTATAAGTGTGTTTTTGGAGTGTAAAAATTTAAGGAATAAAAAAATCGTATTTAAAAAAAGAAGAAAAAGGGAGAGTAGTGTGTTTGAGAAGGAGAGGGTGAGAGAGCAGTATAGCAAATGAGTGTGAGAGAAGAGAAGAGAAAGGAAGAGAAGGTGTGTGTTTGAGAAAGAGAGAGGGAGAGGGAACGAGATGTATCGAGAATGACAGCGTGTGAGGAGGAAAGAGAAGTTAATAAAATTGAGGAAAAGAGAAGGGGAGAGGAGGGCAGCTGCAGTGTGTTAGTGCGTAATTAGATCTTTTCTCTGGCCTTGCTGCTCCTGGCTCTATTGGAGAATGGAAAATATATTTTAATTTTCCTTCAGACTAGGCCCCCCAGCATGCAAATGACTATAGCTGTGTGTGTATGTGTGTCTGTGTGATAGAGAAATAGAGAGAGAGAGAATTATTGACTGTGTCTGTGTGCACACGTTCCATTTTTCCCTGTGTTATTCCACTCTAGATATGTGTGGTTTGAGAATAAAGTAGTTGTAGATGTATGGTATGATCTGCAGTATGCCTTTGGCTGTGGGTGGCCTGACAGTTAAAAGAGTAGCAGTGTATACTGACGTTTTTGTGATACTTGTGTTATTCTTTGATTGATTTCATGATTACGCAATTGATGTATCTCATGGAGTTCCAGGCTTAGGTTTTAAGTTATGTTTGAATAATTTACAAATATGGTAGACCTAAGGTAATACTGAGCATATGAGAGATAGAACAAACAATAGCTTGATATAAAAACCTAATGACAAATTTGACCTTACTTTACATTTGAGCAAAGCATTATATGACAGAAATTAGTGAACCAAAAGGTCAAAAGCTTAGTAATCATACTTATTGAAATATCATAAAAGCATTAAAGGCCCAGTGCAGTCAACAACAAGACTTTCCTGTGTTTTGTATATTATTCCACACTATAAGGTTGGAATAGTACTGTGAAAATAATAAAAATTCCCTTTTAGGGTAAGCGCTACACTATATACACAAAAGTATGTGGACACTTTTGGATACGTGGATACGGCTATTTCAGCCACACCCATTGCTGTCAGCTGTATAAAATTGAGCACACAGCCATACAATCTCCATAGACAAACGTTGGCAGTAGAATGGCTTTACTGAAGAGCTCAGTGACTTTCAATGCGGCACCATCACAGGATGCCACCTTTCCAACAGGTGAATTCTTCAAAATGATGCCCTGCTAGAGCTGCCATGTTCAACTGTAAGTCCTGTTATTGTGAAGTGGAAAGTCTAGGAGGAACAACGGCTCAGCTGTGAAGTGGTAGGCCACACCAGCTCACAGAAGCTCACAGAAGTGCTGAGTGCTGAAGCGTGTAGCGTGTACAAATCGTCTGTCCTTGGTTGCAACACTGACTCCCGAGTTCCATACGGCCTCTGAAAGCAAAGTCAGCACAAGAACTGTCGTCGGGAGATTGATGAAATGGGTTTCCATGGCTGAGCAGCCACACACAAGCCTAAGATCACCATGCGCAATGCCAAGTGTCGGCTGGAGTGGTGTAAATCTCGCCGCCATTGGACTCTGGAGCTCTGGAAACGTGTTTTCTGGAGTGATGAATTACGCTTCACCATCTGGCAGTCTGACGGACGAATCTGGGTTTGGCGGATGCCAGGAGAACGCTACCTGCCCCAATGCATAATGCCAACTGTAAAGTTTGTTGGAAGAGTAATAATGGTCTGGGGCTGTTTTTCAAGGTTCGGGCTAGGCCCCTTAGTTCCAGTGAAGGGAAATCTTTACGCTACAACATACAATTACATTCTAGACGATTCTTTGCTTCCGACTAAGTGGCAACAATTTGGGGAAGGCCCTTTCCTGTTTCAGCATGACACTGCCCATGTGCACAAAGCAAGGTCCATACAGAAATGGTTTGCTCGAGATCGGTGTGGATCTGGTCTGCACAGAGCCCTAACCTCAACCCCATCGAACACCTTTGGGATTAATTGGAATGCTGACTGCAAGCCAGGCCTAATCGCCCAACATCACTACCCGACCTCACTAATGGTTTTGTGGTTGAATGGAAGCAAGTTGCCGCAGCAATGTTCCAAAATCTAGTGGAATCTTCCCAGAAGAGTGGAGGCTGTTTTAGCAGCAAAGGGGGGGACCAAATCCATATTAATACCCATGATTATTTTGGAATGAGATGTTCGACAAGCAGGTGTCCACATACTTTTAGTGTATTTGAAAACACTGCCTGATATTACAGCCTGTTTTGGTGGGATGGAGTTTTGGCCTGCCTGGTTAATTGACCAATAAGACCAGTCCCTTACAGTCCTAGCAAAATTCTTGCTTGAGAAATGTTTGACAATTTGAATTGAAAACAATCACCCTAAGGTACTTGATTGTTACCCAGAAACTCAATATTAGGAAGGTGATCCTAATGTTTGGCATTCTCAGTGTATATTTCAGGCCACAAGAAGTGAAATTGAGCAAGCTAGACCAAGATGGTAAAATCTAATGAGAAGTTTAAAGAAACCTTAGGCTACAGCTGAGGAAAGCTTCTGAAAAATGATGTTTAGCATAGTTGACCTAGGCCTAATTCCATACTATTCTAGCAATGTGCAACCTACCTTCAATTCACAGTAGCCTAGGCCTAAAAAGAGAGCAGGTTTTGGCAAAAATGTGAATCGGTTTATAATTATCCAGTTTTGAGGACAGCAGAGTTGCTTGCTCTGTAGCCCATGATGATTTACAACCCATCACACCATGCACAGCCAGTGTCACTCGCTTTCATCTGGGTGCTTCGGCACACACAGACATGCCCACACACCTGTTTCATGCCACAGCTACAGGAAAGATTTGGGTCCACTAAATAGACAGGTATTTTTCAATGTTGTGAATTTTTCCGTCCTTTTTGAAACATTTTTTTTTAAATGGGGGGGGGGGGGTGCCATTTGGGGGTGATACCATCATATAACACAATGTTTTAGGAGTATATAATCACGATGGGACAAAGGTTGACATCGTCCAACACTAATTTGAAGTATATTCTATGGATGATAGCCAATACGCTAAACCAACCCCAAGCAAGTCAAGTGAAATTATCAACAATAATATTCTCGTTATTTTCAAAATGAAGTTATCAAACCAAATGCGAGAAAGGTATTTTCTTTGTAATTATATTATTACCTACAGTACATGTTGATAGAAAAGGGATCTGTACTTTACCACTAACGAGAGGCCCAATAAAATGTCATTAAAAAGCCAGATTAAATGAACCATTTAAAACAAGCAATCAGACTGTATTGAGGCAGTTACATATTGTTTATTTTGGCATCGTAGAGACGAGAGGTACAGGTTCTGACAGTTAGTAATGCCTTCAGACCGTTAGCCAATAAGAATGATTTATCCTACCTTGTTATAATTGATTGTGTGTGTGTGTTTTGTTTTTTGTGTGTATGTGTGTGTGCGCACGCAAGTGTGTGTGCATGCTCCTGAGGCCCTCTCAATGGCCCTCTCAACAGTCTGTTTGTCCATCCCCATCCCCACCATCCCTCACCAGCCCTATTGAGACCGAAGCCAATACTGGACTGGAACTCTCAATTTATGGGTCATATTTGACTTCCTGATTGCGGCCCATGGAGAACCCTTGGAGTTAGGCAGGCACGGCTCTGCTCCGGGGTCAACCCTCTACCTTTATTGCCTGTGTAAAGAAAACACGAAGAGGAATTCGTTCAGAGCTTGAATGATTGCTGGGCAAGCGCGAAGACAAAACAGGAAAGGCTCCTGACGGCGTTTTATTAGCATAGACCACAAACACCAGTGCCACGTTTGCAGAGAGCTAGCTAGCTCTTATGAAGTACAGAGACTCTGGACCGGGCCAGGACTGGCCTGCTTACAGATTGGAGATAGGAACCACTGTTGTTTCTAATCTAATAAAGTGTGGTTTTAACTCTTCTGAGGGCAGAAGGCTGGCTGGTGTTTTTTGTACTACTGTTCATGTCAGATGGCATTAAGACTCACAGAGGTGGATCCTGCGTGGCTCAGTTGGTAAGAGTGTGGCACTAGGAATTACAGGGTCGGCGGTTCCATTTCTGCTGGGGTCATCAAATCAAATCAAATGATTTAACGAAGCCCTTTTCACATTAGCAATTATCACAGCGTGCTTTACAGACTCCAAAAAGCAGAAGGGAAAGCATAAAACCTACAGAGAAACCCGGCTCAGAGGGGTGGCCCATACTCTTCTGGCTGTACCGGGTAGAGATCAAAAGTACGTGTGGCTATAATGGCCAGATTGTTTCTTACTTCATTTATGTTTGTGACTGATAGATAATTATTCATGTATTCTAAAATGTAGCTTGCTAAACAACATATTATTTATTAATATTACATGATTTGGATCCTTCAAGTGCCAGTTCGGCAAATATACAGTAGCCAAGTATCAAGTGGGGTTTCATAACCTTTTCTGGAACCATCTTTGAATGCCCCGTGCTGTGCTGTCAAACTCATATGAAGTAAGTGGCTTGCTTCTTTAGAAAAACAAGAATATGTGCATGCCTTGTGTAGTTTCTGCACGGGCAAGCTTGGTGGGTCCTTTATCCAGGGCGCTGTCTGTAAGTCCTGTAAGTGGTTTTTAGCACCAGGCAGCAGGCAGCTATTGTGCTGTGTGACGTCCCTCTCAAGGCAGGGCATGCACAGCTCTCCCACACCCCTGGTTCACACCCCTGGCCAACCTGTGTGTGTGTGCATGTGTTTAGACCAACTCCACAGCCCTACGCTGCTGCTGATGATGATTATGAGATCGAAGTCTTCTAACATAAGGCTTGCCTCTTTACGAAAACAATCATATTTTCATATTTGAAAGTCTGTACTGTAAGTCTGTACTGTATGTGGGCAATTGGAAGCAGGCAGTGATTGTGGTATCCCTCTCCTCTCTCTCTAAAAAAGAGCTGAGGCTAAACAAGGCCAGGCATGTGGCTCTCGTCCGCCAACACGCCTGGCACGACTTGGGCCTTGGCATGGTCTCCAGGGGGCGCTACTTTGTATGAACACTACGTAGAGAGAGAGAGAGAGAGTGTGTTCGTGTGCTTGCATTTGTTTGTGTCTCTATGTGTGTGTGGACCTACTCCACAGCCTCGCATCACTCCACTGCTGCTGATGAGGTAGAAGGAACATTACCAGAAGGTGCAACAGCATTGATGAGACATTAAACAGACGTCTCATTTGCCATCCCTCATTCCCTAATTTTCAAGTGGTTAGGAAAATTCAGACTTGAAATACCGTATTGACAGGATAATTGTGATGTCTGTGGAGCCAAAGCACCAACTGCTGCTGTCATTGTGCACAAGCCACAGTGACTGAGTGATCCTTATGTAAGGAAGGTGAGGCACATTTTTGCTGGCATGTCATGAAATGCGTGATATATTGTGTAACTCAATGTAGCCTAGTGCAAGTCACATACCTGCAGCCATTTCATGGTTGTTTCAGTGATCATGTCAGGGGAAATGGGACAATTATACCTTTTATTCATGACCCCTGACCTCTAACCTCATAGCCACAGTGTACCTCAGGGCTCAGTGTGAGTAACCCTCTCCTCCAACAAGAGGTTGATTCAAATGACATTAGCTGCATTTAATTGAATTTGCAGTCATTTGTTGAAGTTAAACTGGGAGAAAGAAAATATTTGGAGTGATAACAGGTAGCCAGCCAGCTGTCCACGCACATTTTTCATCTGAATTACACCAGAGCCAGAGCCAAGACACACACATTCAATCCTCCTGCCAGACAGAGTAGGATATGCATGCACAAGTGAGCACACAAGTGCACAAAAGCACACACAACGGTGTACACACACACACATTCACACACGTGTACAGACACACGAGCACACACACAGTTAAATGATATCCTTTTAAATATTCACTCACACACAAAGACATGTGTACGCACACACACATGCACCCATATGCATGTGCGTGTACACCACACATACACACACATATACACACACACAGTTAATTATATCTCTTAAATATTCACTCATTCACACACAAAGACATGTGTGCGCACACACTCTAAATGGGTGCTGAAAGGTCAGGCTTGTTATTTCTACCGGAATCAGTCTCAATGTTATTGAGGTCTCACTGATGGTTTTTATATAGTGTAGACAGGTCCCTCTGGTTTTACAAGCGCTCTAAGCCCCCAACCCTTAGCCCATCTAATCTTTCAGCAGCCCTGTGCTCAGCTCCTAGACCGGTCTTCCTGCCCATTCTGTTGGGATAGAATTGCCTCATGGTTCACATAACAGTCAATCAGTTGCAGTATTTCTAATGGCAAGTATTTCTCATGGGGCTGAAGTGGAGCGGGTTGAGAGTTTCAAGTTCCTTAGTGTCCACATCACCAACGAACTAAGTATGGTTCTCAATCAGAGACAACAATAGACAGCTGCCTCTGATTGAGAACCACACCCGGCGAAACACACAGAAATAGAAAACATAGAACAAAACACAGAATGCCCACCCCAACTCACGCCCTGACCAAACCAAAATAGAGACATAAAAAGGATCTCTAAGGTCAGGGTGTGACACCCTGTATATAGCCTAGTTTTTTGTTATGTAATTTTCTTGAGTTACTTTTAGATTATTATTTTATTTTACTTTAGTTAATTTAGTAAATATTTTCTTAACTCTATTTCTTGAACTGCATTGTAGGTTAAGGGCTTGTAAGTAAGCATGGTAAGCATGGTAAGGTTGTATACGGCGCATGTGACAAATAACATTTGTTTTGATTTAATTTGAAATGTTTTGAGATAAAGAACCAGACATTGAAATTATGCCAAATATAAAACTGTATGTATGTTGTGCCATACTTTCTATTAGAATAATATTTTCATCTGAGATCTCTTGGCAGAATCAGAGACAGTGATTGTAAAGTCCACGACTAGAGAGTATCAGACCAGACAGAGTAAGGCTGAATCTCAAACTGAACACTTTTAGCACTCAACCACTCGATATGCATGTTCATTAGTCAACCAAGTCAAACTGAAATGCTAGTTTTCGAGTCATCGAGGGTTCCACTGCGCCCTTCGGAAGCGTTTTTATCGAGCGGGCATCCTATGCTGACTCGACGTCCTTGGCAGCAACTTCATCCCATGAATCTTAGCATGTCACCTAAACGCAATGGTCAGTACTACGTCGGACTCAAAAAATGTCAGAATAAATCAAGATAAATTAATAAATCTGTAATTCCTTTTAATTTTAATTTTTTACATCCAGCTCAGGAGTTTAGAGTATTGCTGAAGTTTGATCATGTACTAATATACATAAAGGGAATGATTTGGCATTTCCCATATAATTGATGAGGATCTCCATATAGCAAATGTACGGTCCCTTACAAGACTTCTGCGAGTGTTATTAAAATAGGCCGACAACCTCGGGTCGTGCACCAAGGTCAGCTCTGCCGGGAAGTGACCAAACAAAGTTTTACGGACATTTGGTTTTCGTTTTATAAAATTGTAAATTTTTGGTCATTTTTCATCTGTACCAGAAAATTCCACCAGATGGCAACTGGCTGCTTATTGCAAATGGACAAAACCTTACCAAACGGACATGGCCATGGTCAAGGGAGCTCCCCCCACCCGTGCCCATCCAATAGGAGGCGGCCCTGGACATTTTGGACCTTTTTCAAAAAATCACACTTCCCACTTCTCTCTCATTGCACCAACAAGCGATGGAGAGGAACAACTATCACTGCTCGACCATCCCGAGTTCAATGGCCAGTCAATTGGGCATTTCTGCAGTATATTAGAGCATGCTTTAAGCACCAGCTGTCAGAGCAGCTCACAGATTACTGCACCTGTACATAGCCCATCTATAATTTACCCCAAACAACTACCTCCCTACTGTATTTATTTAGTTATTTTTCTCCTTTGCACCCCCATTATTTCTATCTCTACTTTTCACATTCTTCCACTGCAAATCTACCATTCCAGTGTTTATTTTTATATATTTTTTTACTTGCTATATTATATTTCCAAAGGCCACCATGGCCTTTTTTGCCTTTACCTCCCTTATCTCACCTCATTTGCTCACATTGTATATAGACTTATTTTTCTACTGTATTTTTGACTGTATGTTTGTTTTACTCCATGTGTAACTCTGTTGTTGTGCCTGTCGAACTGCTTTGCTTTATCTTGGCCAAGTCGCAATTGTAAATGAGAACTTGTTCTCAACTTGCCTACCTGGTTAAATAAAGGTGAAATAAATAAATACAATTAAATGTCCAATTCGTGATGGTAAATGCCTATTGTAAGACATTGCAAATGAATAGCCGTGCACCTGGTAATCTGAACGGGTTACCAGGAGCAATTTAAAAAATATATTTTTAATGCCTTTAGGGGTTGCACGGGGTCCATGGCTGGGTAGGGAGCACCCACCACCGGGCCCATCCAATAGGGGTTATTTTGGTTATTTTGGACATTTTTCCAAAAATATTTTTAAAAAGTCCCACTTCTCTCTCATTGCACCAAATTATTACTTCCTATGACTTCCTATGATCAAACATGACAAATAGACTTAGGTTGATTCAGGGCTTTTGTGACTAGGGGGCAGTATTTTCATTTTTGGAAAAATAACATTCCCGTAGTAAACGGGATATTTTGTCAGGACAAGATGCTAAAATATGCATATAATTGACAGCTTAGGATAGAAAACACTTTAAAGTTTCCAAAACTGTAAAAATATTGTCTGTGAGTATAACAGAACTGATGTTGCAGGCGAAAGCCTGAGAAAAATCCAATCCGGAAGTGCCTCATGTTTTGAAAGCGCTGTGTTCCAATGCGTCCCTATTGAGCAGTGAATGGGCTATCAACCAAATTACTTTTTCTCCGTATTCCCCAAGGTGTCTACAGCATTGTGACGTAGTTTTAGCATTTATGTTGAAGAATTGTCCCGGCGGATATATTATCGAATAGATATTTGAAAAACACCTTGAGGATTTGATTATAAACAACGTTTGCCATGTTTCTGTCGATATTATGGAGCTAATTTGTAATATTTTTCGGCGTTTTCGTGACTGCAATTTCCGGGCGATTTCTCAGCCAAACGTGAAGAACAAACTATTTTGCCTACAAAAATAACCTTTTTGGAAAAAAGGAACATTGGCTATCTAACTGGGAGTCTCGTGAGTGAAAACATCCGAAGCTCATCAAAGGTAAACTATTTAATTTGATTGCTTTTCTGATTTCCGTGACCAAGTTACCTGCTGCTAGCTGGACAAAATGCTATGCTAGGCTATTGATAAACTTACACAAATGCTTGTCTAGCTTTGGCTGTAAAGCGTATTTTGAAAATCTGAGATGACAGGGTGATTAACAAAAGGCTAAGCTGTGTCTCAATATATTTCATTTGTGATTTTCATGAATAGGAATATTTATGTCTGTTTCATTATGCTAATTAGTGTCAGTCGATGACTACGCTCCCTCATGCGGGATGGGGAGTCACTAGAGTTAACATAGTGATATACATCATTTGGTCAGTGTAAATGCCATTTGGACATTTCTTATACCATTTGGACATGTTTCGCTGACTTTTGGATTCGGAAGCCGACTCCCGATAGGCCTTATGGACAAACCCCATAAAATAAGACAAATGTATGTTCATACGGTTATTGTATATTTTTTAATTGAAAAAAAAAAAAGAAAAATGGTCCAGAAAGCACTTTTTTTAGAGGTGGTTTAATTTTTAATTAAAAAAATGTTTTTTTTTCTAAATTTGACCCTTGGGTCTTGACTTTATATATAAAAATCTACAGTGGAGTGCACTCACCATCTTTGGGATTTTTGGGGTATGACACTTGGCATTTGCTATATGCCACTTGCCATATGGTTTAGAGGAACTGCCGTCCATTTGAGTGGTAATTGCGATTGTGTATATGTTTCGTCCAATGCCAATATGTTGCCAATCATTTCTATCCATTTCATGGGGATCTTCCCTTACTTGCTAGCTAAGCCTGAACTTCACTTCATTTGAAATTGAAGAGAAACTAACCAACCAGCTAGTGCAACACTAGAAGCAATGCTCCATAAGCATTCTAGTTAAATAGCTAGCTAGCTGTAGTAACAATGAACACGTTTCAACAAACAGCCTGCTTTGCCCCGAGTCAGTACTACAGTGCTGCTGCGCGTTTAGCTGACCCAATGTTACAATGTAGAAATTGGTTCTTTGGAAACATGCTTAAGTAGGTATTGACTGCTGGGAACATGTCTACAACTTCATCAGCAAGATGTCAAACTATCGTAAATAAGTGACATGCTGTTTATTAGTGCAGTGCCAAAAATCCTTAGTTAGCGCTAGCTAAAATTCCATCCCTGTGTTTGTCAGTGAAGCTAGCTAGCAGCAGGCAGGCTACAACAAGCTAAAACCAGCTGATAAAATCACTTGCGATATACTTGCACATACAGTGCATTCGGAAAGTAATCAGACCCCTTGACTTTTTACACATGTTGTTACATTAGAGCCTTTTTCTAAAATGTATTACATCTGGGGGGTTTTTCTCATCAATCTACATACAATTCCAATACAATTCCAATTATCAAATTTACATAAGCATTCAGACCCTTTACTCAGTACGTTTTTGAAGCAACTTTGGCAGCAATTACATCCTTGAGTCTTCTTGGGTATGATGCTACAAGCTTGGCACACCTGTATTCGTCTCTCCAGATCCTCTCAAGATCTGTCAGATTGAATGGGGAGTGTCACTGTACAGCTATTTTCATGTCTCTCCAGAGATGTTTGATCGGGTTCAAGTCAGGGCCCTGGCTGGGGCAAACAAGGACATTCAGAGACTTGTCCTGAATCCGCTCCTGCGTTGTCCTGCTTGTTGTCCTGTTGGAAGGTGAATTTTTGTCCCAGTCTGAAGTCCTGAGCGCTCTGGAGCAGGTTTTCATCAAGGATCTCTCTGTACTTTGCTCAGTTCATCTATCCCTCAATCCTGACTAGTCTGTCACCACCATGCTTTACCGTAGGGATGGTGCCAGATTTCCTCCAGACGTGATGCTTGGCATTCAGGCCAAAGAGTTAAATCTTGGTTTCATCAGACCAGAGAATCTTGTTTCTCGTGGTCTGAGAGTCCTTTTGGTGCCTTCTGGCAAACTCCAATGTGGCTGTCATGTGCCTTTAAGGAATGGCTTCTGTCTGGCCACTATACCATAAAGGCCTGATTGGTGGAGTGCTGTAGAGATGGTTGTCCTTCTGGAAGGTTATCCCATCTCCACAGAGGAACTCTGGACCTCTGTCAGAGTGACCATTGAGTTCCTGGTCACCTCCCTGACCAAGGCCTTTATCCCCTGATTGCTCAGTTTGTCTGCGCAGCCAGCTCTAGGAAGAGTCTTGGTGGTACCAAACATCTTCCATTTAAGAATGGTGGAGGCCACTGTGTTCTTGGGGACCTTCAATGTTGCAGAAATGTTTTGGTACCCTTCCCCAGATCTGTGCCTCGACAATTCATTCGACCTCATGGCTTGGTTTTTGTTCTGACATGCACTGTCAACTGTGGGACCTTATATAGACACGTGTGTGCCTTTCCAAATCATGTCCAATCAATTGAATTTACCACAGGTGGACTCAAATCAAGTTGTCTCATAGCAAAGAGTCTGAATACTTATGTATAGAAGTTTTTTATTTCTGTTTTAGATTTTTTATAAATTAGCAATCATTTCTAAAAAACAGTTTTCACTTTGTCATTATGCAGCATTGTTTGTAGATTGATGAAGGGAATTTTTTTAAATTTAATTCATTTTAGAAAAAATCTGTAATGTAACCAAATGTGGAAAAGGGAAAGGCTCTGAATAGGTTCCAAATGCCCTGCATATTTTGCATGAATAGAGAGATGTAATTTTGTTTTTACAACTTTCTCACTGTCTACTGGAATATCAATATATAGTTTGTAATTTGGAGGGATGCCCTCTGAACCAATTCAGCTGTTCAATTTGTAAAAAACTTTGTATGGCTAGTGGAATACATCGACAACATTTCGCTGAAAAGGCAGCGCAGAAAATTCAAAAATATTTTTTTGAAATATGTAACTTTCATACATTCACAAGTGCAATACACCAAATGAAAGATACACTTCTTGTTAATCTACCCATCGTGTTCGATTTCAAAAAGGCTTTACAGCGAAAGCACAATATATGATTATGTTAGGTCAGAGTCACAAAAACATTTTCCAGCCAAAAAGAGGAGTCACAAAAAGCAGAAATAGAGATAAAATTCATCACTAACCTTTGATGATCTTCATCAAATGACACTCATAGGACTTCGTGTTACACAACACATGTATGTTTTATTCGATAAAGTGCATATATATATATATATTCAAAAATCTCAGTTTACATTTGCGATTTACGTTCATTAATGTTTTGCTTCCAAAACATCCAGTGATTTTGCAGAGAGCCACATCAATTTACAGAAATAGTCATCATAAACGTTAATATAAGATACAAGTGTTATGCACCGAATTAGAGATATACTTCTCCTTAATGCAACCGCTGTGTAAGATTTCAAAAAAACTTTGCGGAAAAAGCAAACCATGCAATAAACTAAGTAAGGCGCTCAGACAACAAATCAAGCCATATAGATATCCGCCATGTTGGAGTCAACAGAAGTCAGAAATAGCGTTATAAATATTCACTTACCTTTGATGATCTTCATCAGAATGCACTCCCAGGAATCCCAGTTCCACAATAAATGTTTGATTTGTTCGATACAGTCCATCATTTATGTCCAAATACCTCCTTTCTTTAGCACGTTCAGTTCACAAATCCAAACTCACGACTCGCGGGCAGGTCCAGGCGAAAGTTCAGAAGAAATGTCATATTACAGTTCGTAGAAACATGTCAAACAATGTATAGAATCAATCTTTAGGATGATTCATAAATCTTCAATAATGTTCCAACAGGAGCATTCGTTTGTCTTCAGAAATGCAATGGAATGCAAGCTAACTCTCACATGAACGCGCATGACCAGCTCGTGGCACTCGGACAGACCACTGACTCAATCAGCTCCCATTCCCCCCTCCTTTACAGTGGAAGCATCAAACAAGGTTCTAAAGACTGTTGACATCTAGTGGAAGCCTTAGGAAGTGCAATTTGACCCCATAGACACTGTATATTCGATAGGCAAATAAAAACTACAAACCTCAGATTTCCCACTTCCTGGTTGGATTTTTCTCAGGTTTTTGCCTGCCATTTGAGTTCTGTTATATTCACAGACATCATTCAAACAGTTTTAGAACTCTACTAATAAGATCCATATATTAGCAACTGGGACTGAGGAGCAGGCAGTTTACTTTGGGCACGCTTTTCATCCAAACGTGAAAATGCTGCACCCTATCCCAAACAGGTTTTAATACTTGTAAGTATTGTCAGAAGTTATGAAATGATTTATTATGATTTGTAATGATGATAATGACGTGACAATGACGATAATGGATGAAAATGCTTGTCTACTGGTCTCTGTTCTATCTGATTGTGTGTGAATATGACGGTGATAGTAAGAGAAACCACAATAAACACACACACACATACACATACACTCTAAATCATCTTAATTATGGGCCTGCATGACAAGCACTAGGCAGGCTCCAGTACTGCCGCGTTCTCTGGTTTCATTCCCATTCAAATACATACACACACATTAGAGCTACTTTAAAAAGAGGGTGGACCACTGTAACGAGGGAGATGAGATCGCGGTTTGCACCTCAACCACATTGTGTGTGTTTGATACTGTAACCAGAAGCTGTGATGCTATCGGTCTCTGTGGATGGACAGGGACTCTCTATTTTGGCTGGAGTTGAGAGGATTAACCAGGTCAGTCTATGTCATTGGAAAGAGCAGGTGTCCTTGATGTTTTGTTAACTCAGTGTACATGCGCAGGCACACACACAAACACACACACACACACACACACACACACACACACACACACACACACACACGTTCATTTTGGATAAGTGACCGTGCTCTTAGTTCAGCACGGCTTGATTGCAGTGAGCTCTGGTTGATTTCAGTGAATATGTTGATGGAGGTGGTAGATTGGCATGGCTCTCATCCAAAGTGGCGGAGGGATGGCTGGAGATTTGGGGGGACTTATGCAGAGTAGATGGTAATTTTGGGTTGGCTGTATGGCTAATATTGGGGGTAGAATGTGAGTTATGGGTGGGATGCCTTTGACTAGGTGGAAGAGAGTGGTGGGGAACTGTAGCTCAGGGCCTCTTACATGCATGTTCCATATACTGTAGATATTACTGCGCCACACAATTACAAGTCTTTCCGCACTTCGATAACCTCTCTCTCTCTCCCAATTGCTCTCTCTCTCTCTCTCTCTCTCTCTCTCCCTATTGATCTCTCTCTCTTCATATTGCTCTCTCTCTCCCCTCTCTCTCTCCCTATTGCACTCTCCATCTCTCTCTCTCCCTATTTCTCTCTCCCTATTGCTCTCTCCCTATTTCTCTCTCCCTCTTGCTCTCTCCCTCTCGCTCTCTCCCTCTCGCTCTCTCCCTCTCGCTCTCTCCCTCTTGCTCTCCCTCTCTCTCCCCCCCTCTCTCTCTCTCTCTGTCTCTCCCCCCACTGTGACTGACTGAGAGAGAGAGTGTGTGTGTGTACAGACACACAGAGCGTACATTACATGTGCATGCAATATGATTTTTTATGCAATATAATTATTTATGCTGAAGATACAATATTGTACTCTGTTGCACCATCTGTAAACCAAGCCTTTTTGTACTTGCAGTCTGATTTCCAAGCACAACAGAAGTCAGTATTGGATCTTAAGGTAGTACTTAATGCAAAGAAAACAAAATACATGCTATTTTCTAGGTCCTATAACTTAGACTTACAGTTGAAGTCGGACATTTATATACTCCTTAGTCAAAAACATTTAAACTCAGTTTTTCACAATTCCGGACATTTAATCCAAGTAAAAATGTCCTGTCTTAGGTCAGTTAGGTCAGTTACAATCACCATTAAATCAAGTCAAATTTTATTTGTCACCTACACATGGTTAGCAGATGTTAATGCGAGTGTGCTTCTAGTTCCGACAATGCAGTAATAACCAACGAGTAATCTAACCTAACAATTCCACAACTACTACCTTATACACACAAGTGTAAAGGGATAAAGAATATGTACATAAAGATATATGAACAAGTGATGGTACAGAACGGCATAGGCAAGATGCAGTAGATGGTATCGAGTACAGTATATACAGTGCCTTGCGAAAGTATTCGGCCCCCTTGAACTTTACAACCTTTTGCCACATTTCAGGCTTCAAACATAAAGATATAAAACTGTATTTTTTTGTGAAGAATCAACAACAAGTGGGACACAATCATGAAGTGGAACGACATTTACTGGATATTTCAAATCTCCGTCCCAGTCTCAGGTCTTTTGCAGACTCCATCAGGTTTTCTTCCAGAATGGTCCTGTATTTGGCTCCATCCATCTTCCCATCAATTTTAACCATCTTCCCTGTCCCTGCTGAAGAAAAGCAGGCCCAAACCATGATGCTGCCACCACCATGTTTGACAGTGGGGATGGTGTGTTCAGCTGTGTTGCTTTTACTTTTTATGGATATCTTTAAGAAATGGCTTTCTTCTTGCCACTCTTCCATAAAGGCCAGATTTGTGCAATATACAACTGATTGTTGTCCTATGGACAGAGTCTCCCACCTCAGCTGTAGATCTCTGCAGTTCATCCAGAGTGATCATGGGCCTCTTGGCTGCATCTCTGATCAGTCTTCTCCTTGTATGAGCTGAAAGTTTAGAGGGACGGCCAGGTCTTGGTAGATTTGCAGTGGTCTGATACTCCTTCCATTTCAATATCATCGCTTGCACAGTGCTCCTTGGGATGTTTAAAGCTTGGGAAATCTTTTTGTATCCAAATCCGGCTTTAAACTTCTTCACAACAGTATCTCGGACCTGCCTGGTGTGTTCCTTGTTCTTCATGATGCTCTCTGCGCTTTTAACGGACCTCTGAGACTATCACAGTGCAGGTGCATTTATACGGAGACTTGATTACACACAGGTGGATTGTATTTATCATCATTAGTCATTTAGGCCAACATTGGATCATTCAGAGATCCTCACTGAACTTCTGGAGAGAGTTTGCTGCACTGAAAGTAAAGGGGCTGAATAATTTTGCACGCCCAATTTTTCAGTTTTTGATTTGTTAAAAAAGTTTGAAATATCCAATAAATGTCGTTCCACTTCATGATTGTGTCCCACTTGTTGTTGATTCTTCACAAAAAAATACAGTTTTATCTCTTTATGTTTGAAGCCTGAAATGTGGCAAAAGGTCGCAAAGTTCAAGGGGGCCGAATACTTTCGCAATGCACTGTACATATGAGATGAGTAATTTAGGGTATGTAAACATAAAAGTGGCATAGTTTAAAGTGGCTACACCCTAACTGACACCCTAGACCCACTCCAATTTGTACACTATATTTTAAGAATGTGAAATGTCAGAATAATAGTAGAGAGAATTATTTATTTCAGCCGTTATTTCTTTCATCACATTCCCAGTGGGTCAGGAGTTTCAATACTATCAATTAGTATTTGGTAGCATTGCATTTAAATTGTTTAACCTGGGTCAAACATTTCAGGTAGCCTTCCACAAGCTTTCCACAATAAGTTGGGTGAATTTTGGCCCATTTCTCCTGACAGAGCTGGTGTAACTGAGTCAGGTTTGTAGGCCTCCTTGCTCGCACACGCTTTTTCAGTTCTGTCCACACATTTTCTATAGGATTGAGGTCAGGGCTTTGTGAGTGATGGCCACTCCAATACCTTGACTTTGGTGTCCTTAAGCCATTTTGCCACAACTTTGGAAGTATGCTTGCGGTCATTGTACAATTGGAAGACCCATTTGCGACCAAGCTTTAACTTCCTGACTGATGTCTTGAACTGTTGCTTCAATATATCCACATAATTTCCTACCTCATGATGCCATCTATTTTGTGCACCAGTCACTCCTGCAGCAAATCACCCCCAAAACATGATGCTGCCACCCCCATGCCTAAAGGTTGGGATGGTGTTCTTTTGGATTGCAAGCCCCCTCCTTTTTCATCCAAACATAACGATGGTCATTATAGCCAAAAAAGCATTTTTTTGTTTCATCAGACCAGAGGACATGTCTCCAAAAAGTATGATCTTTGTCCCCATGTGCAGTTGCAAACTGTTGTCTGGGTTTTTTATGGCGGTTTTGGAGCAGTGGCTTCTTCCTTGCTGAGCGGTCTTTCAGGTTATGTCGATATAGGACTCGTTTTACTGTGGATATAGATATGTTTGTACCTGTTTTCTCCAGCATCTTCACAAGGTCCTTTACTGTTGTTCTGGGATTGATTTGCACTTTGCGCACCAAAGTACGTTCATCTCTAGGAGACAGAACACGTCTCCTTCCTGAGCTGTATGACGGCTGTGTTGTCCCATGGTGTTTATACTTGCGTACTATTGTTTGTACAGATGAACGTGGTACCTTCAGGTGTTTGGAAATTGCTCCCAAGGATGAACCAGACTTGTGGAGGTCTACCATTTTGTCAAGCAAAGAGGCACTGAGTTTGAAGGTCGGCCTTGAAATACATCCACAGGTACACCTCCAATTGACTCAAATTATGTCAATTAGTCTATCAGAAGCTGCTAAAGCTATGACGTTTTAAAGAATTTTCCTAGCTGTTTAAAGGCACAGTCAACTTCTGACCGACTGGAATTGTGATACAGTGAATTATAAGTTAAATAATCTGTCTCTAAACAATTGTTGGAAAAATGACTTGTGTCATGCACAAAGTAGATGTCCTAACAGACTTGCCAAAACTATAGTTTGTTAATAAGAAATTCATGGAGTGGTTGAAAAATGAGTTTTAATGACTCCAACCTAAGTGTATGTAAACTTCCGACTTCAACTGTAAGTGACCCTGAAATGACTAGCATGAACGGAACACAAATTGAATGGGTTCCCTCTCATAAATATCTTGGTATCTGGCTAGATGATAAAGTGGTGTTTACAATACATGTTACTGAACTGGTAAAGAAATTGAAGGTCAAAATGTTTTTATTTTACAGAAATAAAGCATGTCTGTCTTTTGATAATACAATATAAAGGAAGTTGTCCAGGTCACTGTTTTGTCTGTTTTAGATGATGTACTGTGTATTGTATCAATAGGTGGGTTGGGCAGAGTGCAGCATTCCCTTGTTTATTTACAAAGCGTTCCTGCAGAAACGTCCAATGTACGTATCTGACAACACTTGTCAAGTTCAAAACAATGGATTACAGTAAAAGAGCACAAGAGCACCTCTAGTGCTAGAGGTTCCAAGGGTGGCTTCTTATTTAGGGAGAGATGCTTTTGGCTTTTATACTCCACAGATGTGGAATGTGTTGCAGGGGAGGCTCAGGCTTGAATGCCTGTTGCCCTTGTTGTTCGGCGGTGTGTAATGAGGCGCAACCAGACGCTGCACTTGACACATTTATGAAATTGCTTATTCCAGTTACTAATAAGCATGCACCTACTAAGAAAATGGCTGTAAAAACTGTTAAATCCCCGTGGATTGATGAGGAATTGAAAAAATTGTATGGTTGAGAGGGATGACACAAAATGAATGGCAAATAAATCTCGCTGCACAACCGATTTGCAAACGTACTGCAAATTGAGAAAAATTGTGTTCAACCAGATACAATGCTATTTTACTGTAAACAAATTCACAATATACTTTTAGCACACTTATAGGGTAGGACGTTCAACAAGCTCGGCCATTACACAAATGACTGATGATTGGCTGAGAGAAATTAATAATACAAATATTGTGGGAGCTGTTTTGTTAGACAGTACGGCTTTTGACATTATCGTTCATAGTCTGCTGATTGAAAAATGTATGTGTTATGGCTTTACACCTCCTGCTAGTATATTGTGGATAAAGAATTAAAGAGTGTGCTCTTTATTGAAGCCTCTCCAACATAATACAGGTAGAATCAGGAATTCCGCTAGGCCCCTTACTTTTTCAATCTTTACTAATGACATGCCACTGGCTTTGAGTAAAGCCTGTGTGTCTATGGATGTGGATGATTCAACACTATACACATAAGCTACGGTTGAGGTGACTAAACTTCTTGGCATAACCCTGGATTGTATACTGTCATTGTCAAACATGTTGATACAACAGTAGCAAAGATGGGGAGTCTGTCCATAATAAAGCACTGCTCTGCCTTCTTAACAACACTAGGCAGGACCTACAGGCCCTAGTTTTGTTGCACCTGGACACTTGCTCTACACACACATACACATGAATTTTGTATTGTAGATATGTGGTAGTAAAGTTGTGGCCTGAAGGAACACACTTAATGTCTTGAGAAAAGTGATATGAAATGTAATGTCATATAATATTTTAAATTGTACATAACTGCTATAATGTTGCTGGACCCCAGGAAGGCTAATGGGTTTTCCTAACCCATTCATGTGTGAGTTCCAAATATCTCTAATGGCACCCCAGCGTGAGTTTTTCATGCACGTGAACGTTCTCTCCATTCCAGTAAGTGATTGTTACGCAACAGTACATTTAATCCGCGCTGCCCTCAAACCAACAGCCTGTTTTTATTTATAGGCTGTTTTCAACTTGTCAATTTTAAATTATTTTCTAACAAGTTTTTTATTTTCTAATAACAGTTTGAATTGAGGTGTGTTCTGCCTCATTCATTCACATAAAAGTAGTCATTTTTACTTTTGCGGACCAATTACTTTTTTAGACATTTCTGACCCAAACAAAATTCCCCAAACACTTCCCAATTGTTTGTGCAGTTCAAGTCTGCAGACATTTGCTCATCTCCCGTCCTGCACACACGTGTTCACATTTTCCGTCTGTTGCCTGCATCACAATCAAAGTTTCCGTTACCAATAATATCTTTGGAAATGTGTGCGTTTCTATCAAAGTAAGTGCCTTATTACGTTATAATAGTTTCTGCATGACGTTTCTACTGTAGCATAATGTTTTTGTGTATATTCCTTATAACCGTGGACATGCGATGTAACGTTACTCATTTCATAACATTTATGGTGTTATACTCAATGCTTAGGTAGCTAGCTACTATTAGCTCTGGAAAACAATGCTAATTGCGTCAGGGAAGTATTAGTATGTGTGGTATTTTGAAGCTACCCTGGCCTTATGACTCCCAAGTGGCACAGCGTCTCAGTGATAGAGGCGTCACTACAGACACCATCTTCAAATCCAGACTGTGTTTCTATCAAAGTGCCTTATTACGTTATAATAGTTTACCGTGGACACGCGAGGTAATGTTACTCATGTCATAATCTACATGGTGTTATATTCAATTGTGCTTATGTAGCTAGTTTCATTATTCTATTATCTCTGTAAAACAATGCTAGTTGTGTCAGAAGTATTGGCTATTTTGAAGCTACCCTAGAAAAATATCTTATACCACTTGGACGTTTTATGAGTGCATTCCACAAAGCTGTTTATCATGTCAGCCTTATCCACTGCCCCCATTTTGAGGTTATAGTCAAGTATGCAGTCTGGTTTGATGTTTCTTTCTGTCTGGTTTGATTGTTTCTCTCTCCCGTCAGGTGGTCCACCTTCCCTGTGGCCGACATGGTTGCTGTATGGACAGTGGAGAGGACATGGACGTCTCGTTTGTCATGGCACTTTACTGCCAGCTGTTGACATTTCTTATTTTGTATAACGGGTCATTTAAGATGGCAGTAGCATTGATGATGAAATGCAGTCATAGCGGCAGAACTAGAAAAAGAGGGTGGAAAAGAGGGGAAAAGTGGAAAAGGTGGAAAAGAGGGGGGGTTGCAACATAGGATCTCTGCTCCAGTATTCTCTTAGGGAGTTCTTCTTTACTATCCCCATGAGAAGTCACCAGGAAGGTATACATTTCACTAATTGTGGTTGTCCCCCCCTAGCTCCAAGGCATAGCGATTGGTCTCTGCTATGTCTCCCACAGCTCCTCTGTCAGAAACAACTTGAAGCACTGCCTCAGATGGAAATGGCAAGGGCCGTTGCACTCCAGACTGGGAATCATCAAAGCAAACAGCAGGGCCAGGAGGGGTGAAATGGACTAACTAGCCAGGCCCCCCTTCGACATGCATACTATAAACAGACCAAACTCATCTTGTCTTCTCTTATTATCTTTGGTTTCTGTGAGGAAAAAACCTGGCTGAGTGCTGAAACTAATCTTCGGATTACTTTCGATTTCTAGAATGTGTTTTACTAAATTATTTTGATCAACGGTGAGCTCACCCGTGATGTGATTAATTATAGACAGTAATTGCTATTAGCTAATTCATTTTGTAGTTTATGTCAGCCGAGAGATAGAAAATATGACCGCCTGTGTTGCGTCAATCTTTCCTCCATTAGCGCTAGGACAAATGTAGCTTACATTTTTACAGTTAGGATGATTGTGTTATGCTATAGATACTTCTGTGAATATCTGAACATTGCATCCAAAAATAAACTGCTCACATTCTGGACATAACTTTGTAAGGACTGTGTTTGTGTAAATAGTTTCTGAAAAAAGTGTGGCCAGCTCAAATGCTGATTGTTGCGTCATTCAAAACTGGCCGATCTAAATAAGCGTTCTAATCACACGGTTGTGATCGTACGCGTCAGTGACCACTGTAGAACGATCACACCCGTGTGATGGTACGTGTGAAATACATTCTGTAATACAGAGACATAACTAGCTAATTGTAAGATAGTGTTTGACCCGGGGAAAACCCCATAGTGTTCAAGTTCTCTTTTTCTTCTCTTCAGGTCGGTAGGGTCATCAGATATCGTGATGGATACGGTCGCCTGGAGGAGTTTTGGCAGAGACCTGCGTATGTAGTTCTTACAATGAGCTAGTTTTGTCTCTGTATTACAGAATGTCAGATTGTTGGGATTTTGGATTGTTTCCAGACAATGCTAAGGCTATGCTACAATTAGCTACACCTCTCGTTGCTTATGAAATATTGATGTGGACCAAAGCAAGTAACCTTACAGACAGAGAGCTTGATTGTGAGGAGGATAGGGTGTTTTATATGAAAATGTTTTATTTTAATAATCCCACCTCTCTGCCCAAGCAACCCATCACCCTGACCTACTCTTCCCCAGGTTATTTGTGTTATATACAGTGCCTTGCGAAAGTATTCGGCCCCCTTGAACTTTGCGACCTTTTGCCACATTTCAGGCTTCAAACATAAAGATATAAAACTGTATTTTTTTGTGAAGAATCAACAAGTGGGACACAATCATGAAGTGGAACGACATTTATTGGATATTTCAAACTTTTTTAACAAATCAAAAACTGAAAAATTGGGCAAATTTTTGCAAAATGCAAAATGCAAAATTATTCAGCCCCCTTAAGTTAATACTTTGTAGCGCCACCTTTTGCTGCGATTACAGCTGTAAGTCGCTTGGGGTATGTCTCTATCAGTTTTGCACATCGAGAGACTGACATTTTTTCCCATTCCTCCTTGCAAAACAGCTCGAGCTCAGTGAGGTTGGATGGAGAGCATTTGTGAACAGCAGTTTTCAGTTCTTTCCACATATTCTCGATTGGATTCAGGTCTGGACTTTGACTTGGCCATTCTAACACCTGGATATGTTTATTTTTGAACCATTCCATTGTAGATTTTGCATTATGTTTTGGATCATTGTCTTGTTGGAAGACAAATCTCCGTCCCAGTCTCAGGTCTTTTGCAGACTCCATCAGGTTTTCTTCCAGAATGGTCCTGTATTTGGCTCCATCCATCTTCCCATCAATTTTAACCATCTTCCCTGTCCCTGCTGAAGAAAAGCAGGCCCAAACCATGATGCTGCCACCACCATGTTTGACAGTGGGGATGGTGTGTTCAGCTGTGTTGCTTTTACGCCAAACATAACGTTTTGCATTGTTGCCAAAAAGTTCAATTTTGGTTTCATCTGACCAGAGCACCTTCTTCCACATGTTTGGTGTGTCTCCCAGGTGGCTTGTGGCAAACTTTAACCGACACTTTTTATGGATATCTTTAAGAAATGTCTTTCTTCTTGCCACTCTTCCATAAAGGCCAGATTTGTGCAATATACGACTGATTGTTGTCCTATGGACAGAGTCTCCCACCTCAGCTGTAGATCTCCGCAGTTCATCCAGAGTGATCATGGGCCTCTTGGCTGCATCTCTGATCAGTCTTCTCCTTGTATGAGCTGAAAGTTTAGAGGGACGGCCAGGTCTTGGTAGATTTGCAGTGGTCTGATACTCCTTCCATTTCAATATTATCGCTTGCACAGTGCTCCTTGGGATGCTTTAAAGCTTGGGAAATCTTTTTGTATCCAAATCCGGCTTTAAACTTCTTCACAACAGTATCTCGGACCTGCCTGGTGTGTTCCTTGTTCTTCATGATGCTCTCTGCGCTTTTAACGGACCTCTGAGACTATCACAGTGCAGGTGCATTTATACGGAGACTTGATTACACACAGGTGGATTGTATTTATCATCATTAGTCATTTAGGTCAACATTGGATCATTCAGAGATCCTCACTGAACTTCTGGAGAGAGTTTGCTGCACTGAAAGTAAAGGGGCTGAATAATTTTGCACGCCCAATTTTTCAGTTTTTGATTTGTTAAAAGTTTGAAATATCCAATAAATGTTGTTCCACTTCATGATTGTGTCCCACTTGTTGTTGATTCTTCACAAAAAAATACAGTTTTATATCTTTATGTTTGAAGCCTGAAATGTGGCAAAAGGTCGCAAAGTTCAAGGGGGCCGAATACTTTCGCAAGGCACTGTAGCAAATGGAATCAATCTCCAGTTGGGGGAAAGTCGTTGTAAGTATAACCTTTCTGTCTACAATAAATCAACCCTGCCCTTACTGTTGAGAAGTGGAACAATCCAACCCTAACATGTTGTTGGGAATACGTTATTAAGTCAAGAATGTCAGTATGTATGATAAACCTATTTCCTCAGTAAATGGAACTATGTAAGTTTCTGTCTGACAACAAGGCTCCTGAGTGGCGCAGGGGTCTAAGGCCCTATGTCTCAGTGCTAGAGGTGTCACTGAAGACCCTGGTTCAATTCCAGGCTGTAATCACACCTGGCCGTGATTGGGATTCCCATAGGGCACAATTGGCCCAGTGTTGTCCGGGTTAGGGTTTGACCAGGGTAGGCTGTCATTGAAAATAAGAATTTGTTCTTAACTGACTTACTTAGTTAAATAAAGATTACATGAAAAGGGTGTGGGATGAAAGAATACTATTATCTGCCTATGAATTGGTCAGGATCCTGCTATGTTGTTCCTGTGTGTGCTTTTCTCAAACCCCCAATCCACACCACTTCCTCCCATTGTAGCTGGCCTCTCTGCATTACTTCCCAATTATGGCATAACAACTGTGATTGATTCCATTTGAGAACAAGCCAATGAAGTACAAATAATGGGTAATGCTACTGCCACTGCTTTGGAAGCATTAACTGACTACACGTACCATGGTCTTACAAAGTAAATTGGCTTTGGATATTCTCCTAGCAGATGGGGGCGGTGGATAAGGCAGAATGTTGTACTTGCATTCCGGATTCCTCCATTGTTGCGGAGTCTGTTGCCACAGGTGGTAGCTACTGCAAACCAGCGAGATAACGAGTGGGGTTGGGATCTGTTTGCATTGGTGGAAACCAGCCTGGAGAACATCGGAACTCTCGTGTTGCAAAGTCTCCTAGGCCTGGTTGGAGACCTTGCGCTATCTTTCTGCCTATTCTCATGCCTGATACCTTGGTGAGGAGATTGTGTGAAACAGCAGTATCTCCTCCCCACCAGATGATCATGACCACAGAGGTCAACATGAATGACTTGATGGATCTCGCCACTGTTTTACCCTTTATTGGGATCCAAATTGCCATTTTGGAGATGATAATGCCTACTGCCCTCGGAATGACCCCGATCTCTATGAACCCCCCTTTTCCCCAGATTGTTATTATTAAATTACCTTTTCGGAGTTCCATTCAGACCACCCATTTCTGTGTAAAATTATGTCTGACAACAGATTAGATATGTCATGTATGGTGATGTCTATTGTTTGCATGGCATCAAATCGGGAATTGTGGGGGCAGAATTTGGGGTGAGCGGTTGTAACTTCTCAAGGGATGTGTTCTCTATTGGACTGTGATGCTATGCCAGCTGGTTTGTCTACACCCTAACTCAAGGCTATTGTGTTCTGGAACTGTTGCTTGTATTGAAAATAACTGTTGAGTAAACAATATGATTGTATTATCACCTCCCACTATATAAGGAACTGGTAACCATTTATTATTTGAGATCTTCCCTGTGAAATCAAAGCTAGATCTCCATTGCAGCTGCTTGTGTGAATAATTTTTCTATTACACAATTAAATAGTCTCTGCCATAATCTTTGGTTCGTATTTTCCAAAGCACCATGTTAATATGATATCTGAGTGAGAGTGACTAACAAAATCAATTAGGGGCCTCCTGGAGGTCAGAGCACCTGGGCACGTGCCCTGCTTCTCGGGTCGGTAATGTGGCCATGATTACTACAAGTTAAGATGGCTGGCTAGACTAACTAGACTAATTTACCAGTCTAAAAATATTTTTTAAAAATGGCTAATTGAGTGTCTGTAAATGAGTGACATATAACAAGAGAAAAACTGCTGATGCACAACCAAGTTTCGAAATTAAACCTTGTGTACGATGCTAACTGTCAACAGTAAGTTGAGACTGACTGAGTTCCAATAAATAAATAAATAATATATTTTAAGAATGTACCGAGGTCCTGACTGTACTGACCAGTAGAGTAGAATAGAGTGGAGTAGAGTTCAATAGAGTACACAGTAGAGCACACTAGAGTTGAGTACACTAATGTGCTTTACTGTACTGAACTCTAGTGTACTGAACTCTACTCTATTGCTCTGTGCAGTACTGCACTGTACTTTACTGTACTCTGCTGAGTTCTGTGCTGTACTTTTAGATTTCGTCCGGAACAACCAAATGTGGTCTTGTTCGGTGGCAGAGCTAATTACAATATTAGCCAGTGTGTAGAATAATACCCAGATTTGCAAAGGACGATATTGCACATGTCTACCTTTGTGTATCTATTTAGGATGCACCATAAAGAGAATGACATTCATATCCATAATTATACATTTCTGTGTAGTACAGATCAGGGACCCACGATGTAATTATGTTACCACAATTCTGTTACCAGGTGAAATCCACTTCACTGTAGTTCAATAAACAAAATAGATTTTTTAACGAAGTCAAGGTGTCATATCATAGCTGACTCCCCATTCCTTCTGCAGAAATCTTTGAATCTTAATTCAGAGCAGATATTTAACAGAGTTTTTGGAAAACGTGGTCACATAAGGGAGGGGGGAGACTACTACAATTCTGTTACCAAATTTTGCATCTGCACAGTTCTTCCAATAAATGTGTTTTTGTAAAGTCCTCAATGTAAATTGTTAAAAGTAATCCTTGTGCATAGAGTTGTATGGTTTGTTAAACTTTGAAATCAATCGTTTTATTTGGCATACATTTTAAAGGGAAAAATCTGCATCTCCCCTGCTAACAACAAACATTCCTACAACTTTAGAGAACGTTCCCTTAAAAGTCTCATTAGGTCATTACCTAGCATTTTCAAATTTTCCAGTGGCGTGCAATGACTGTTTCTAAGAGACCATTCCCTTAACAAATCTTAGGGCTAGGCGTCCCTCCATAGGGACACCTGTCGACAACTTCCGATGAAATTGGAGGGTGCGCAATTCAAATAAACAATCATAAAAAATGATGGTACATACAAGTGTCTTATATCGGTTAAAAGCTTAAATTCTTGTCCTCTTAAGGCTCCCCTGAATTTTTTCAACATTTTGTTAAAAATCGCGCAACATTTCAACGTCCTGCTACTCATGCCAGGAATATAGTATATGCATATGAGTAGTATGTGTGGATAGAAAACACTCTGAAGTTTCTAAAACTGGTTAAATCATGTCTGTATTCAAAAGTATTCATCCGCCAGTCTCTGAATTGTCTATGGCAAGGGAAAATAGATAACGGTCAGTTTTTGATGTCGCCAGTACTGGCAATTTCATTGGTTTTAATCCTTGGTGGAATGAGAAATAGGCCCTTCCTGTCATCCAGTAAACAGGAAGAGACTTATGGGAGAGAGACAATGGACGATGATTTCAAGAGTAGCTGCTATTGAATACAGATTATTAACGTTTACAAATACCTAAAGTTGGGTTACAAAAGTAGTTTGAAGTGTTTTGTCAAAGTTTATAGGCAACTTTTTTAATTTAAAAAAATGACGTTGCGTTTTGGAACTGAGCTTTTCCATGGATCAGACGGGCTATATAAATGGACATTTTGGGTATACATGGACAGATTTAATCGGGAAAAATACCCAATTGTGATGTTTATGGGACATATAGGAGTGCCAACAAAGAAGCTCGTCAAAGGTAATGAATGTTTTATATTTTATTTCTGCGTTTTGTGTAGCGCCGGCTACGCTAATTCTTTTGTTTACGTCCCCTTCAGGTATTTCGGGGTGTTGCATGCTATCAGATAATAGCTTCTCATGCTTTCCCGGAAAGCATTTTAAAAATCTGACATGTTGGCTAGATTCACAACGAGTGTAGCTTTAATTCAGTACCCTGCATGTGTGTTTTAATGAAAGTTTGAGTTTTATCGAGTACTATTAGCATTTGGCGTTGCGCACTTCCATTTCCTGTTGACTAGGCTCACATGGCTCTAAGAGGTTATTAATCTAACTGCATTGTCCGATTTACAATCGGCTTTACAGCAAAAGCATGCCATGCGATTGTTTGAGGACGGTGCCCCACATCAATATATTTTTCAACCAGCACAGGCTTCATAAACTCACAAATAGCGATTAAATATTCACTTACTTTTTGAAAATCTTCCTCTGATTTGCAATCCAAAGGGTCCCAGCCACAACATGCATGTTCATTTTGTTAGATAAAATCCTTTATATTCCAAAAAGTCTAGTTGGCGCCTTCGATTCGGGTAATCCGCTCGCTCAACATGCAGAGAAAGCAATCCAAAAAGCTACTGCTAAACTTTGTTAAAACAGGTCAAAATAAGTTTCTATGAAATCCTCATGTACCCTAAAATGTAATTAAACTATAATATTTTATACAGAAAGAAGTATGTTCAATAGGAAAGTAAAATTAGCAGGTGTGTGTCCTCTTCGTCGCGCACGCACAGACTGATTTCCAACTCTGACTCCCAGTACCAAAACTCTAAATTCTTCCTCGTTTGGGAAGAAACAAGCCTGAAACCTTGAACAAAGACTGTTGACTTCTAGTGGAAGCCATAAGAATTGCAATCTGGGAGCTGGAATTGCATATGCCCCATAGCTTTCCATTGTAAGAGCATGGGCTCTCAAAAGAAAACAATGTCCAGTTGGTTTTTCTTTGGATTTTCTCCTACCATATCAATTGTGTTATAGTCTCATACATTATTTTAACATTTCTATACACTTCAAAGTGTTTTCTATCAAATGGTACCGAACATCAACAACAAACAAGAATGGTCCAAACACACCAAGACAGTCGTGAAGAAGGCACGACAAAGCCTATTCCCCATCAGGAAACTAAAAAGATTTGGCATGGGTCCTGAGATCCTCAAAAGGTTCTACAGCTGCAACATCGAGAGCATCCTGACTGGTTGCATCACTGCCTGGTACGGCAATTGCTCGGCTTCTGACCGCAAGGCACTACAGAGGGTAGTCTGGTGCCAAACTCCCTACCATCCAGGACCTCTATACTAGGCGGTGTCAAAGGATCACTGGGGCCAAACTCCCTGACATCCAGGACCTCTATACCAGGCGGTGTCAGAGGAAGGCCCTAAAAATTAATCAAAGACTGTTCTCTCTACTACCGCATGGCAAGCGGTACCGGAGTGCCACGTCTAGGACAAAAAGGCTTCTCAAATGTTTTTACCCCCAAGCCATAAGACTCCTGAACAGGTAATCAAATGGCTATTGACATTGTGTGCCCCCTCCCAACCCCTCTTTTTACACTGCTGCTACTCTCTGTTAATCAGATATGCATAGTCACTTTAACCATATCTACATATACATACTACCTCAATCAGCCTGACTAACCAGTGTCTGTATGTAGTCTCGCTACTTTTGTAGCCCCACTACTGTATATAGCCTGTATTTTTACTGTTGTTTTAATTCTTTACTTACCTATTGTTCACCCAATACCTTTTTTTGCACTATTGGTTAGAGCCTGTAAGTAAGCATTTCACTGTAAGGTCCTGATGTATTCGGCGCATGTGACAAATAACATTTGATTTGATTCTCTGGATTGATTTGATTAATATGCATATCCTGGCTTCTGGGCCTGAGTAACAGGCAGTTTACTTTGGGCACGTCAGTCAGACAGGAAGTGGAGAAAAATAGACCCTAGCCTGAAGAAGCGAAACATAGCTTATGTTCATAGAACATGGCAACCATGTGCTGTGTAAGTAAACATGTCGGCATTTAGATTTTTGTGTATCCTTGTTTCTGTGTGTGTGTGTGTGTGTGTGTGTGTGTGTGTGTGTGTGTGTGTGTGTGTGTGCATCCATGCCTGTGTTAGGCCGACTGCCCTTGAAATATTTCTGTGTGTGTGGTGTCAGCCCAACAGTTGTGTGTTTGTGCAAGTGTAGCCAAGTATTTTCATCTGTTTGTGTGTTGGTGTGTCAGCTTGCCATGCAGTCTGAGTAATGAATAGCTGCCCAGGGGTTTAGATGTTCTGGGTTCCCAGTACATCCCGTTCCACCAATGTCCCTTTTGGAGGCATGACCAGGCCTGATGTGTGACTCATTGGGAATGAGTAGGATCAGGAATGATGACCCTGTGTGTTCAGTGACTGCCTGTCTGCCTCTGCCCCTGCCAAGCCAAGCTCTACTTCATTCATTCACCAAAATGTTACCCTTCTTACCCACTTCCTGTTAAGGATGTTTAAACATCAAGGGCAAACATACTTCTGTGCACAGACAGTTTGTTTGGAATTGGATAACTCTAAAGTTATGTTTTACTCTCTCGGTGTAGAACATTGTCCTCATACTATTGGTAGATTGTAAATTGCTGTTTTATTTTACTGTTTTAAATCATTATACACTCTTAGTGTTAATAGGTTGTTATTATATATCATTAGAGATTGAAAGTAGTGTTAGGTTTAAACTCTTGTGTATGAGAAGCGGAATTATTTAGTGGACTGCAGTGTACTGTAGGAATGTGTACACCCAATAACTCTCCTGACTGATAAGAAGTCCTGTGATATGCATGGGGGAGCATGGAGAATCCTGGGTGATGGACAAGTACTGAACTACATCTTTGTGGAAGGGAGGGGGCGAGAGCTGAGGGTATAAGTGGACACTGCACTGTATTGAATGTATGTATTCAGCTGGTGCATCTTCGCTGAGTAAACATTTGAAATGTCACTCAGTTTGGCCTTTTTGTATGATACATTAGTTTATGGTAAATTGAGATATTGGTCTTCTTATCACTATCCAAGAGAAAGGCCTGTTGATTTGCAATTTCTTTGGCTTTAATGTCGGCTGTATCTCGTATGGTCAAGGAGTTCAAGTCTAAGTCATCAGAGGCTAAGTCATAGAGTTTGAATGGTCACTGGTCCTGGATAAGAGATAAGACACCATTATGTTAACGTGCATTATGGGTTCTCTATTACATCATGCTACATAGTGGACAAGCTTGTAGATGACTGAGTGGCAGGGAACCTAAGGGTAAAACGAGACAAGGTACAGGAGTCTTTCTGAGTTTTGTCTGAGCAAAGTTTGGAGTTTAAGGGTCTGGCTGTTATGAGTTTTGGGGAAATCCAGGACTGATTTCTGGTTCTGTGTTTGGTATTTTTGGGGTGAGTGTTTGGGGGTTAAAAACTTAGGATAAGCAGAGTCTGGGTTGGAGTCTGGGTCTAGAACAAGTCAGACCTGGGGTGTATGTTTTGGGGGGTTTGGGGATGTGCAGGTTGTGTGTCTGCAGGGTTAACCTAAGAAAAGCCTAGGGTATGGGTCTGGGTTTGCTAGTTTATGTTATCACCAGATGCAGACCAGGGCTGTGACAGGGGAAGTGTCATGGACAGGTAAAATGTATTTGGGAGCGCTGCAGTAGGTCAGAAAATCCCACAGAGTGCTGTGGAGTTTGAACAATACGGAACACATTAGGCCCTCCTGGAAGTATTTAGAATTCTTCATTTAAAAAAAAAAACACTTTTAAGTGGAAACACATAGAAACAGGCATTCAATTGTTGATTGTGTAGAAAAGCAAGGGCATCAGACTCTGTGAATGAAAGGTGTAATATAATACGTGGGAACATTTGCCGGGATGATATTAGCGAGAAGGGAGGATGATCATCGTGCCCCACGGGCCATGTAATGGACCAGTCGATTAGGAGGAGCGAAGGTAGAAGTTGTGATTCTTGGGAAGCCCCATAGGGCTCTGATCAAAAGTAGTGCACTATATAGGGAATGGGGTGCCATTTGGGAAGAGGCCTTGGCCTTAAAAGGATGCTGTCCACAAAAGGTTGAGGAGAACCCAATGAATGATAATAATAAAAAATAATAAATTCAATTTGTATAGTGTTTTTCTTTCCAGAGTTATCTCAAAGCTCTGATAAGGATGGGACACACTCATCCTTATCAAACATATATTTTTATTCAAAGCTCTTGACAAAGACATCCCTCCGAAACGTGGGGCAATTGGCTTTTGTTTCTGTTTGTTTAACGCTGTGATTTTTTATTACAATAAATAATATATTAGAATTTCTCTTGGAGTGCATCCCCTCCTTATCATCCTCAGGAGCTGTAATTCCGGCACTCTGCTTAGAACCTGTGTGTGACTCATCTTTGATCACTGACAGACAGACAGCACTAAGTAACAGTATGTTCTGTATGTGTCATAAACGCCACGACCAGATCATGCCCTTGGGAAACCTACAAAACACTCTGGTCCCCAGACTGTGATTCAACAGTGGTTTATTTGAGAGGTTTAAAATAACCATGCCTTGTGAGTCAAACAAATCTGGATTTATTTACTCGTCAGTATTTTTTTTGTTAAGAGCGTGATGATGGGTTGTGAAGATGGCACCGACAGATATGGTCGCCCTGTTTCTAGCTCCTAGCCAACTTTTTTTTGTTTGTTATTTCTTACATACTTTTCTCTGAACATTTCTTGCATTATTACCTACAGCCGGAAATAACTTTTCAAATAACTTTCACTCATTTCGACCACAAATTCTAGTTACCTGAATTGTATCCTTTGATTGAACTCCCAGGGGCAATTCCATTAATCCCAGGAGCTGCTCCATGACACTGTTGCTGGAGAAGGGGAATAGGGATTGGACTTTTAGTCAGACTCAGGAGGCGTGAATACCACCCACCGCTTCCGAGTATATTACTCGCTAACTTGGAGGTGTATGTTTCATGATCAACTACTCATGGCATGATTGTGGTAATGTACTGGAACTCAAGTCCTTTTGTTCTCCCGATCTATATTCCAGATGGAATTCTCTTCCCCCCCCCAAGCCAACACCTCGATGTCTCTCAAATGGAAATCTGAGGAAAACGCTACCAAAGTTTTATCAAAACATCTCCTGTGCTACTCGCTCATCGGGCACTGTTGACCATTGTTCTGGGTTGCCTCTGAGAATAGTATTGACATATACACTGACTCGGTGACTGAATCAGGAAGTGCATAGGTGATGTTGTTCCCACTATGATGATTAGAACTTATCCAAACCATAAACTGTGGATATATGGCAGCGTTCACGCAAAACTGAACATAGACGTGTACAAACAGACCAGCTATGCCCTCCGTAAGGCAATCAAACAGGCAAAACAACAGTACAGCGACAAAGTGGAGTTGCAATTTAATGGCTTAGACACAAGATGTATGTGGCAGGAACTCCAGACAATCACGGATTATAAGAGGAAATTCAGCCATGTCGTGGACACAGATGCATTACTCCCGGAAATGCTAAACATCTTCTTCGCCCACTGAAAACACAGTGCTGCCGACATGGGCCAGCGTCACTCACAAGGACTGTGGGCTCTCGTTCTCCGTGGCCGACGTGAGAAAGACATTTAAGCATGTTAAACTTAGCAAGTTTTCCAGCCCAGACAGCATCCCAAGCTGTGTCCTCAGAGCATGTGCTGAACAGCTGGCTGGAGTGTTTACAGACATATTTAATCTCTCCAAATCCCAGTCTGTTGTCCCCACTTGCTTCAAGATGTCCATCATTGTTCCTGTACCCAAGAAAGCGAAGGTAACTGAACTAAATCACCATCGCTCCATAGCATTCAGTTCTGTCATCATGAAATGGTTTGAGAGGGTAGTTAAGGATCACTTCACCTCCACCTTACCCGACACCCTAGACCCATAACAATTTGCATACAACCCCAACAAATCCAAAGATTTAGCAATCACCATCGCACTGCATCCTGTCCTATCCCATCTGGACAAGAGGAACACCTACTGTGTGTAATAATTCTGTTCATTGACTACAGCTCAGCCTTCAACACTAAACTCAGGGCCCTGGGTCTTAAAACTGCTCTGTGCAACTGTGTCCTGGACTTCCTGATTGGCCGACCCCAGGTGGTGACGGTAGGCATCTATTCTGGCTCTAACCAGAATAGAAAGGGGAGTGGGTGGGCCCCGGTGCACAACTGAGCAAGAGGACAAGTACATTAGAGTGTCTAGTTTGAGAAACAGACGCAAGTCCTCAACTGGCAGCTTAAATCTTTTATTTTTATTGGCCAGTCTGAGATAGGAGCTGCAAAACACCAGTCTCACCGTCAAAAGTGAAGAGGCGACTCCGGGATGCAAAGAAAAAGCCATATCTCAGACTGGCCAATAAAAAGAAAATATTTAAGATGGGCAAAAGAACACAGATACTAGACAGAGGAACTCTGGCTAGAAGGCCAGGGTCTCCTCTTCACTGTTGACTTTGAGACTGGTGTTTTGCTGGTACGATTTAATGAAACTGCCAGCTGAGGACATGTGAGGCGTCTGTTTCTCAAACTCAACACTCTAACTCGACACACTTGTCCTCTTGCTCAGTTGTGTAAGCTTGCCTTGCAATGCAGTTGAAGTAACATAGCTAGCTAACTATTTAATTGCTTATTGTGTAGTGGAGGATAAAAATAATTGTGTGCCTGCGGATGTGTAGCTAGCTACAGTATGTAGCCGATCTGTGTATGGACTCTAAAACATTAGGTTCTGAACTAATATTCATGCCAATCTAGGAACCTGAGCTATCAAAGTTGTTCTATCAACTTCAAGTCTGAATGGCATTAATGAAGCCTATGCATCGAGTAGAATATTCTAACTTTATTGTGCCAAGGATGCAAGTCCTACATACATGTACTGCAGTTATTTCCACGCATGAGATTCTCACATTGTAGCCTGTACATTGAATATATTCACTGATCACCTACTCTTCCTTGGCAAAGAAAGGTACAGTTCAGGTATGAATCTCTGAGACGTTATTTTTCAGTCATATCAAACTCCATTATTTGAATGATGCTGTTTCTGCATGTATGTATTACAATTATACACTTCAACAGTGTTTACCACTGCTGCTCCTGGGACATCAATGATTATGCAACCGGTGTGAAATGGCTAGCTAGTTAATGGGGTGCGCGTTAATAGCATTTCAATCGGTGACGTCACTCACTCTGAGACCTTGAAGTAGTTGTTCCCCTTGCACTGCAAGGGCTGCGTCTTTTGTGGATTGATGGGTAACGATGCTTCGTGGGTGTCAGTTGTTGATGTGTAATAATGTAATAAAGTAATGACTTTTGAAATAAGTTACCTTACACGTTATGTTGGCTGACAATTTGTTAGCTATGCTGTCCTTACGAACCACATAGCATATCATTACAGCAGTATGTACCGGTATGTTAGCTGGCTACCTAACGTTAGTTACATACATCAAACTTGCCAGTATATTAACTATAGGCTATCTAACTACCCAACGTTTATTGACCTGATTTTTCCAGTCATTCTTAGCTTAGCTAAATGGTATAGTCGTTGTGCGTTCTCAATAGACATTCTGGTGCATTCGTAAATTCGCTCTGGCAATCTACAGGCTGGACAATAGAACAAGTCAAAATTCCTCCAAGGCTGAAAAACAGCTTAAGAACGTTGGCTAAGCTGGAACACTAGTGCAAGTCCATAGCAAATGAATAAAATTGAACTGTTTTGACTGGAGTAATGCTTAGAATTCCATTTCACCAAAATGGCACAAAAAATGTATCCCTTTTTATTTTACCACTACAATCTGTTCGTAGGACAAAACTGAAAAAAAAACAACTTGTGTAGAAAGTTAACATCCGCACCTCGATGGTGTCAACTGTGTTTATGTCTGCGCAATGTGAAAGTAGGGAAAAAATAAAAAAATAACTATTTCTGGTCTTGCGATCGATAAAAAACGAGCTCGCTGCCCAGACTTACATAATTACAAAGAGGAGATTCTCATGATTAAAATGGCGCCCGACTTGAAATAAATCTAAATATACACATTGCGAGATATTTGGCAAAATAGACAGACATGCCTATATTTCCCCCATATGAAACAATTGGAAGACCACAGAGTTCCAATATAATTTTTTTTGTTGTTTACGTTGTGACTGTAAAACAACGTGAGCAGCTCTCATTGCCAACAATAGCGAAGCAGGCATTGTGGCGTTGAACAATAAGCTGGAAATAGAACTTTCGGAAGGCGAGTTGGTGCCACGGTGCTCAATAGAACTAATAGGAGCTGGCAAGGTGAAAAATGCACTAAAATAAGACCTGTTTTTTCGCGATGACGTCAAAATGACGGTAAGCAGCTGGGAAATATGGTCACATGATGAAACTGGGCTCCACGGTGGATGCAATGAACTATTTTTTATCAGAAAATAAAGTTTTTAAAAATGTCATGTGTCCAGCCTACTATCAACACAGATTTCAGAGCATTCTCGTCTGAGTGTACCAGAGCACAGAATACAGAATTTACGAGCGCTCAACACTAGTTGAAAATGGCTGGTGTCAGTAAGTGTCGGGGAAAAAGCATAGTTTCAAAACTGCCTTACCAGCTCAGCTAGGATGAGTAAAATGGTCAGAGTGGTCTCATTTGTGTCTGGAAGTAGCTAGCAAGCTAGCCAACATTAGCTTGGGTGCTTGACTGCTGTTGTAAGGCCAGAACGATCAAATCAACCCTACTCCTCGGCCCGAACGTTCATTGTGCGCTCCACGGTCTGAATTTACAAACTGACAATCTGACAATGCTCTGAATTTACGAGCGCCACGTTGTATAGCGACATATGTTCTGTTCCATCCTAATTGAAACCCAGAGGGTTTTTCATTTTTCATGGAATGTTAACACCATAATATTAATCTAATTAATTAAGCAAGTAACGTTACCAGTCAAAAGTTTGGACACACCACCTCATTCCAAGATTGTTCTTTATTTTTACTATTTTCTACATTGTAGAATAATAGTGAAGACATCACATCTATTTAAAAAAAACACCGGCCTCCCACGTGCCCTGCATTCTGTAGTACAGACATGGCCTGCTCTCCCTTATGTAAGGAATTAAGGCACTTTCCCATGTTTACTACAGTATGTATTGTAGACTGCACAGTAGACTAATAAACAAAAAAACACATTTCATTAATAAAATAATTAGAAAAGATACTCTTTCAAAATGCAGATGTTGATTTAGTTATGGATCCATAACGAATTAATATGGGAATAAATATCACTGATTTACAGAAATATTAGAACAAAGTTGTCTAATGAAGGAAAACAATTTAGAATCCTCCGATCCTGTAGTCTACTCCCAACCATCATGTTGTACATCGCCATATTTTCCATTCGATCCTAATGGAAATCCTGAGGGTTTCGTTTTTTGTTTTTCTCTGAAAAGAAACACCATACTATTAATCAAATTAATTAAGCCAAATTTCTTAAAATCAATCCAACATACTTTGTTATTACAAAAAATGTTTTAAAATCTGGTAATGCCAATACGGAATACTATCAAGCGCTTCTCAAAGATGCCCTCTGGTGGTCAAACTAGCAATAACTTGCAGTAACAGAAGAAATTACTGAGAATTAAATGACATGCCACAGAATGCTACAGCAGCATGCAAGGTGTGCCGCAGTATGACGCAACTTTTAAAGGAGGAATAGCCCATCATGGAAACGTTGTTTGCACCCATAGGTTTTAGGCCTGCAGTAGGTTATAATAATCCATGCCTTCTGGGAATGTTTAAAAGTCCAAACGTTTGGGGTGGAGTTAGAATTTTGGCTGTCAGATGTATTCAAATTAACCAATGCCTTTAATGCTTTATTATCCAAATGTTTAAAGTGTGTGTGGGCAATGGAGAGAATGCATTTGACTGTTTTGAATATAGGGCTTTGAGGAGGAATGGAAATGTGCGTGTCAATTCATAAACCATGTGCCATGGAATCAGTACATCGAAAATCTCTTCCCAACTATTTTGCAATCTATATGGCACAGCCGTTTTTTGGACCTTAAATTAAACTGATATATATTTTTATTTATCACAATTTTCGTCTTTAGTGCAGGACTGACAGACAAGTTCCTTACTTTTCCCCCTTCCACTTGATAAAGGTTCCAATTGATTAAGTAATTTCTAATTTCTGCCCTCCGAATTCATTTTCATTTTATAAATAGGCCCTTTTAAACCCTAAGCAAATACGTACATGGTAATGTAAAAGTTATATTTTTAGTAAAAGTAAAGTAAAAGTATCAAGCTTGCAACACGCATCTGATTGTTCATTATGAATAGGATTTATTTGATTTATGTTGTTTACATTCTTCATTGTAACCAAAAAACATTTGTTTATTAAAGACTATCAGAAAGAATGTTGGTACTTATTTATTTTGATCCGAATCCATTAATGAGTGAATAATCCAATAATAATTGGTATGACACGGCTCTTGGAACTCATTAAGGGAGGCTTCTAAATGAAAGTACTTGCAGATCAATAAAATGTCCCTGTACTGTAGATATAATTGAATTAGAGGATTGGAGGATGATAAATTAATATCTAAGTGGCATTTTTTGTTAGGACAAATCTGGTCTGTGAGAATATCTAAGGGGGTTTATATAATTATAATGCAGGGTTAATAATAATAATAATAATAATAATAATAATAATCGTTGGCTTTCCTGACATATGCCTAGTTTTCCTGAAACAGGTCACAAATAGTCACCACTAGCCGGCCTTCACCCAGTACCCTGCCCTGAACTTAGTCACTGTTACTAGCCGGCTACCACCTGGTACTATACCCTGCACCTTAGAGACTGCTGACCTATGTTCATAGTCATAGTCATAGGTCATAGTCATGGTCACTTTAATAATGTTTACATACTGTTGTACACACTTCATATGTATATAGTGTATTCTAGTCAATGCTCATCCTATATAACTACTGCTGTACACACCTATTCTATTAATCTACTGTCCATACTCTCTATACACACCATCATATACATGTATATTTATATTCCTGAATCTGACATAGCTCGTTCTGATATTTACTCATTTATTATTTTAATTTTGTATTTTTTTGTGTGTATTGTTTTTTTATTGTTAGGTATTACTGCACTGTTGGAGCTAGAAACATACACATTTCACTGCACCTGTGATAACATCTGCAAAATATGTGTTCACTACCAATAAAATGGGATTTGATCTTGAAACTGTGGGGTTCAAGAGGGACTGTGGGAGTGATGCAGGTTGTATTGTGGAGTGAATTATATGGTGGTAATGTGATTGGAAAACTGAGGGTGGATGAAGGGAGTAAAAAAAGTCTTACATTTGGTTTACATGTTATGTCCAGTCTGAGGGATCATTCTTCTTTCATGTCCTGCCATAGTTCATGTATTTATTCAGTCAATCTCTGTTGGTCTTCCTCCCAATTTTCTTCCTGTGTCTTCTTCTCTCTCTCTCTCTCTCTCGCTCGCTTTCTCTCGCTCTCTCTCTCACTCACTCTCTCTCTCTCTCTCTCTCTCTCTCTCTCTCTCTCTCTCTCTCGCTCTCTCTCGCTCTCTCTCTCGCTCTCTCTCTCGCTCTCTCTCTCGCTCTCTCTCTCGCTCGCTCTCCAATAGTTTTTTCTAATTAGAACCATGGGAGAGGCTTGAACAAAAGCCCTCTGTAGAGAGGTTTCTTGCCAGACACACACACACCTGCCTGCATAGGCACGTAAATACACAAACACAGAGGAACACAGATAGGCAGATGCACACAAACTCAAATAATTACACAAGCATGCACACACATGCGCGTTTGAACACACAGAAACAACAAACACACACACACACATATTCTAGTGCGAGGTTTACTATGGGTTTCCCCTGCAAAAATTAATCACCTGTATTTATGAGATAGGTGTTGACTGAGTGATAGGCACAAAATAGCTCCCTTGTCCGCTTTAATGTCCCAATGCTCTAACGCGGGCACAAAGCTTAGCATGGATTTAAAGATACTGGTAGTGCAAGAAGATTTTAAGGTTTAAAATTGTGTTTCTAAAGCGTTTTAATCAAGTAGTCAAGTAGTCAAGTTTAACAAGAATTTAATTCAGTTTTGCTCGAAGATAAGACTAAGACTAAGATCAGAAGAATAAGATCTGTAGCATTGATTTTTAAATAAAGCTGACCAGCATTTTCTCTCTCACTAAATAGATCCCATACATGCTCAGTAAAAAGCACACAGCCGGGCTTATCAAAGAGCCAGACTAAAGGACAGTATATGGGATCTAAAGATACAGTATAATGATGATTGAATGTGCACATTAAGCAACTCATTTTAGTGGAAGGAGAAAAGTGAACATCAGCCACACACACACAGAGACACACTGACACACACACGCGTGGCTAGAGCCCTGCCGCTATGTTTTTTGAACGTACTAACACCGATATATACTATCTGCCAATATAGTGTTATACAGCATAATTCATTAAAAAATGACATCTTTTCACACTGAATTCTCATAAATTGCCACCTAAAAGAGCATTTGTCCAATAGCTATGCTTTAAATGTTGATTTCATACAATGTGACAATAATCCCACATTATGAGTATGGCCGCATGTTTTCAGATAAGAATGAGATTTCTTTTTTTCATCCTATTAATTGAATATCGGTTATCGGTAGAGTTATCAGCTGTTACCAATATAGCGATAAAAGGCCAATATTGGCCGATAATATTGGTGTACAGATATATCCGTCGGTCTCTACACACAGCACACGCACACACATATACACATAAATACATACACACACACACACACACACACACACACACACACACACACACACACACGGACACACACGGACACACACGGACACACACGGACACACACGGACACACACGGACACGAGCTGGTAGCATTCTGGATCATTGCTACTCGAACTTCCGGAATGGATACAAAGCCCTCCCCCGCCCTCTGACCATGACTCCATTTTGTTGCTCCCAGCCTAGAGGCAGAAACTAAAACAGGAAACGCCCATGCTCAGGTCTATCCAACGCTGGTCTGACTAAAGGATTCCGCGCATCAAGATCGCTTCGATCACGTGGCCTGGGATATGTTCTGGATAGCCTCAGACAACAACATTGATGTATACGCTGACTCGGTGAGTAAGGATACTAGCAAGTGCATCGCAGATGTTGTACCCTCTGTGACAATTAAAACCTTCCCTTACCAGAAACCGTGGATTAATGGCAGCTTTCGCGTAAAAAAGAAAGCACGAACCCCAGTTTTTAATCATGGCAAGGCGACTTGAAACATGACCGAATACTAACAGTGCAGCTATTCTCTCCGCAAGGCAATCAAACAAGAAAAACGTCAGTATAGACACAAAGTAGAGTCACAATTCAACGGCTCAAATATGTGGCAGGGTCTACAGTCAATTACGGATTACAAAAAGAAAACCAGCCCCATCGCGGACATCAACGTCTTGCTCCCAGACAAATTAAACAACTTCTTTGCTCACTTTGAGAACAATACAGTGTCACTGACACGGCCCTCTACCAAAACCTGTGGGCTCTCCTTTTCTGTGGTCAACCTGAGAAAAACATTTAAACGTGTTAACCCTCGCAATGCTGCCAGCCCAGACAGCATCCCTAGCCGCATCCTCAGAGCATGTGCAGACCAGCTGGCTGGTGTGTTTACGGACATATTCAACCAATCCCTATCCCAGTCTGTTGTCCACATGCTTCAAGATGGCCACCATTGTTCCTGTTCCCAAGAAAGCTAAGGTAACTGAACTAAATGACTATCGCCCCATTGCACTCACTTCTGTCATCATGAAGTGCTTTGAAAGACTTGTCAAGGATCATATCACCTCTACCTGATACCCTAGACCCACTCCAATTTGCTTACCGCCCCAATAGGTCCACAGACGATGCAATTGCCATCACACTGCACACTGCCCTATCCCATCTGGACAAGAGGAATAAGAATGCTGTTCATTGACTTCAGCTCAGCATTTAACACAATAGTACCCTCCAAACTCGTCATTAAGCTTGAGACCCTGGGTCTTGACCCCGCCCTGTGAAACTGTGTCCTGGAATTTCTGACGGGCCACCCCCCAGGTGGTGAAGGTAGGAAACAACATCTCCTCCCCGCTGATCCTCAACACTGGGGCCCCACAAGGGTGCGTTCTCAGCCCTCTCCTGTACTTCCTGTTCACCCATGACTACGTGGCCTCGCTCACCAACTTCAAACATCTGCTATCTGAGCAGCTAACCGATCGCTGCAGCTGTACATAGTCTATCGGTAAATAGCCCACCCATTTTTACCTACCTCATCCCCATACTGTTTTTATTTATTTTATTTTATGCTCTTTTGCACACCAATATCTCTACCTGTACATGACCATCTGATCATTTATCACTCCAGTGTTAATCTGCAAAATTGTAATTATTCGCCTACCTCCTCATGCCTTTTGCACACAATGTATATAGACTCTCCTTTTTTCTACTGTATTATTGACTTGTTAATTGTTTACTCCATGTGTAACTCTGTTGTCTGTTCACACTGCTATGCTTTATCTTGGCCAGGTCGCAGTTGCAAATGAGAACTTGTTCTCAACTAGCCTACCTGGTTAAATAAAGGTGAAATAAATAAATACAAATAAAAACACCTCCAACTCAATCATCAAGTTTGCAGACAACACAAAAGTAGTAGGCCTGATTGTCAACAATGACGAGACAGCCTACAGGAAGGAATGAGGGCCCTTGGAGTATGGTGTCAGGAAAATAACCTCTTACTCAACGTCAACAAAACAAAGGAGATGATCGTGGACTTCAGGAAACAGCAGAGGGAGCACCCCCCTATCCACATCGAAGGGACAGCAGTGGCGAATGTGGAAAGTTTTAAGTTCCTCGGCGTACACTTCACGGACAAACTGAAATGGTCCACCCACACAGACAGCATGGTGAAGAAGGCGGAACAGCTCCTCTTCAACCTCAGGAGGAAATTTGGCTTGTCATCTGAAACACTCACAAACTTTTACAGATGCACAATCGAGAGCATCCTGTTGGGTTGTATCACCGCCTGGTACGGAAATTGCACCGCCCTCAACCGCAAGGCTCTCCAGAGGGAAGTGCGGTCTGCACAACGCATCACCGGGGGAAAACTACCTGCCCTCCAGGACACCTACAGCACCCGATGTCACAGGAAGGCCAAAAAGATCATCAAGGACATCAACCACCCAAGCCACTGCCTGTTCACCCCGCTATCATCCAGAAGGCGAGGTCAGTACAGGTGCTTCAAAGCAGGGACCGAGAGACTGAAAAACAACTTCTATCTCAAGGCCATCAGACTGTTAAACAGCCATCACTAACATAAAGAGGCTGCTGCCCACATACAGACTCAAATCTCTGGCCACTTTAATAAATGGACTTAATAAAGGTATCACTAGTCACTTTAAATAATGCCACTTTAATAATGTTTACATATCCTACATTACACATCTCACATGTATTCTACACTATCTACTTCATCTTGCCTATGTCGCACGCCATCGCTCATCCATGTATTTATATGTACAGTACATATTCTTATTCATCCCTTTACATTTGTGTGTATTTGTGTGTATAAGGTAGTTGTTGTGAATTTGTTAGATTACTTGTTAGATATTACTGCATAGTCAGAACTAGAAGCACAAGCGTTTTGTTACACTCGCATTAACATCTGTTAACCATGTGTATGTGACTAATCAAATTAGATTTGATTTGAAAAATATACACACATATATATACACACACACATATACACACACACATATATATACACACGCACATACACACCCGGACACATTCCGTAGCGTTAACGGCTGCAGGGATCCGCTGACTCCTGCGAAGTCACATCTCAACGTACGGCCTGTTTAGATTTACCGTGGCACTGTTTGGCCTTGAAAATGCACGCACACACACCAGCCAGGTCACTCAAGATCTACTTCGAAATCAGACGTCCATCCAGGTACCCAGGACGTTGGAAGATGCTTTCAAAACATTATTACCATCAAGTAGGCTAAGGGGGTTGTGGATAGGGTGGGGGATGAGCTGCGAGCTCCAGCTCTGAGGGTTGCGTGTTCATTCCCATTGATAGGCACTTGTTGTTTTGTTCCCAAATCGTATCCCTTAATTTAACCATTCAGAATGAATGCCTAAACTTAACCAGTCATAAGGCACCAGTGACAGCAGTGGTGCAAACCGGGGTACAGCTGCAGCACGAAAAGCAACCCACAACACCTTGAAATTTCATGTTTGGAGAAATGTGGACAAACATCGGAATCTGAAGTCAAATTGGTCAAACCATGAGATCTTGTTGAACACACACAGCACAGTTCCAGAAGGGCTGTGGAAGTGCTAGGGCCTTCCCATGTGGTGCAGATTGGGGCATGGTTACCCTCACACACTTCAAGCCTCTTAACACCTAGGATTAAGCTGAGTACAGTTGGGTGATGCACACACACACACACATGCACACACACACACACGCACACACACACACACACACACACTCACACACACACACACAAATAGACACATATTGGACACACATGTAAGTGAACAGTCTCACACATATGCACAAAAGCTGGTGCAAAATTTCCCCAAGCTAATTTGACATTTCCCAAGGATTTTCTCTGTTTTCATTTGTCATATTTAAACATACACATTGATTATATTAAATATACACCAGCTCTTGCCTCGTGAGTAAATGTATGTATAAAAAAAATCTAATATCTTGTGCCCTATATGAACATGTGTCTGTAAGATCATCGCTGTATGTTGATTTACTATCTGTCTTTAAAACCGTTATAGATCAGGAGGAATCTCTGGTATGAGATACAGTCTGTTGCACACATGTGGAAGATCTGCTGTCTATACGAAAACAAAACCATTTCACGTGTCTCATTGTCTCTGTCTGAGTGTCTGAATGTGTGTGTGTCTGAGTGTGTGTGACTGTGTGTGTGTGTCATGAGTATATCTGCATGTGTGTTGTGAGATAATATTTGTTTTTGTGTAATTGTCTCTGTATGATTGAGCATGTGTGTACAGTATTAGAGTTTGTACACTATATATACTAAAGTATATGGACATCCCTTCAAATTAGTGGATTCGGCTATTTCAGCCACACTCGTTGCTGACAGGTGTATAAAATTGAGCACACTCCGTAGACAAACATTGGCAGTAATTTAACGCTTCCTGTCACACTCTGACCATTATTTGCATTGTTTGTTTCTATGTTTTGTTTGGTCGGGGTGTGATATGAGTGGGCATTCTATGTTGCATGTCTAGTTAGTCTGTTTCTATGTGTTTTGGCCTGATATGGCCTGATATGGTTCTCAATCAGTGGCAGGTGTTTATCGTTGTCTCTGATTGGGAACCATATTTAGGTAGCCTGTTTTGTATTGTGGTTCGTGGGTTATTGTCTATGTGATGTTGCATGTTTGCACTCAGTGTTGATAGTGGTCACGGTCGTGTTGTTATTTTGTTATTTTGTTATTTTGTTATTTTGTTATTTTGTTATTTTGTTATTTTGTTATTTTGTTTGTTTAGTGTACTTTGTGTTTTTTCGTCATTCATTAAAAGTATGTATTCACACCACGCTGTACTTTGGTCTCCTCACTACGACGATCGTGACACTTCCTGAAGAGCGCAGTCTTTCAACATGGCACGGTCATAGGATGCCACCTTTCCAACAGTTTGTCAAATTTCTGCCCTGCTAGAGCTGCCCCTGTCAACTGAAAGGGCTGTAATTGTGAAGTGGAAACATCTAGGAGCAACATTGGCTCAGCTGAGAACTGGTAGCCAACACAAGCTCAAGGAACGGGACTGCCGAGTGCTGAAGCGCGAAGCACGTAAACATTTTCTGTCCTCGGTTGCATCACTCACTACCAAGTTCTGAACTGCCTCTTGAAGCAACGTCAGCACAATAACTGTTCGTTGGGAGCTTCATGAAATGGATTTCCATGGCCTAGCATCCCCACACAAGCTCACCTCCAGTGGACTCCGGAGCAGTGGAAACACATTCTCTGGAGTGATGTATCATGCTTCCCCATCTGGCAGTCTGACGGACGAATGTGTGTTTGGCGGGTACCAGGATAACGCTACCTGCCCAAATTCACAATGACAACTGTAAAATTTGGTAGAGGAGAAATAATGGTCTGGTGCTGTTTTTCATGGTTCGGGCTAGGCCCCTTAGTTCCGGTGAAGGGAAATCTTAACACTACCGCTTATAATGACATTCTAGACGTTTCTGTGCTTCCAACTTTGTGACAGCAGTTTGGGGAAGGCCATTTCCTGTTTCAGCATGACAATGCCCCCATGCACAAAGCAAGGTCCATACAGAATTGATTTGTAGTGATCGTTGTGGAAGAACTTGACTGCCCTGCTCAGAGCCCTGACTTCAACCCTATTGAACACCTGTGGGATGAATTGGAACGCCGACTGCGAGCCAGGCCTAATCGCCCAACATCAGTGCCCGACCTCACTAATGCTCTTGTGGCGGAATGGAAGCAAGTCCCCGCAGCAAAGTTCCAACGTCTAGTGGAAAGCCTTCCCAGAAGAGTGGAGGCTGTTATAGCAGTAAAGGGGGGACCAACTCCATATTAATGCTTATGATTTTGGAATGAGATGGTCAATGAGCAAGTGTCCACATACATTTGGAAATGTATTGTATGTGTTAGGGCTGGGCGAAATGGCCTAAAATCATATGGCAACGCACTATCTGGAGTGTGTTAATGTGCTTATAAAACGGATCCCAACATTTTATTTGTGAACATTTCCTCTAAAAAGTCAAACATTTCAGAAAAAAACAACAGGGTTGTTTTGGGTCGTGGGAGTGCGGTTAGCTTCTGACATTAACGTATCCCCCACCTCTCCTCTGACTGTTTCCATGTCACTACGCTACAAAAAAAAGTTCCCCCAATCCACTGACTTGGCGAGTCGACTAGCGTTAGAGCTCAGTTCACCACATGCAGCGGCAGCCACGAGTTGCCACCATGATTCTAGTTACCTTCATGCATAGACAGATATTGAAAACAAGGAAAATCAGAAGCATCAAGTTTTAGTTGTTTATTGTCTCAAGATTTATACACATTTGACACAATTGATAATATTACAGAACATGTAAATTAACACAGGTCTAATAAACTATCTATCAAGCACAAGCTCACGTGCTAGTCAGTAGCTAGCTAATATTTATATTTCAAGTTTAGCCAACTTGGAGCTATTTGCCAGCTAACAAGGTAGAACAGTTGGATTGATATGAATACACCCTTCTCCAACTGACTGTCTCCAACTGACTGTCTGCAACTGTTTGAACAGCATGCTAGCCTGTCCACTTTGTTATGATGTTGAAATCAAGTGGTCTACCTTATCTCTCAGAATGAGAAGGAGGTACAAATTCCTTATATAATTGTGTTTTACGCTTATTGCAAATTTATAAAACACAGACTAGACAGCTAGTATAACAGTCTTTGGGAAGAATGCTGCTAATGCAGCTAAATTTCCACATTTATTGATACTTCCGCTTTAGTAGCGTCTGCTCTGCAATCAATTGGAAGAGTTGAGATATAAAATGGGTGTCACCGGAGAGGTTAACTTCTCCTCTATTACAGTAAAATAACGTCTCAATGTGTTTCGGTGTCCATGTGACCAATTCTGTTGGACCAAACCTTACATGCAAATAGTGAGCTGAAAATCGCTTGTCAGGGAGGAAGAAGTGATCTTTGTTGTTGTGAGTGGCGGAAGGAAGGGCTTGGTATGTGTGTGTAAGTGGGAAGGTGCACATAGCCTACAGCCAAAAAGACAACATGAGAACAACATAAACGCTAAATGAAAAGAAACAAAAGATTATTGCGATTCATTCGATATATATACAGTGGGGCAAAAAAGTATTTAGTCAGCCATCAATTGTGCAAGTTTTCCCATTTAAAAAGATGAGAGAGGCCTGTAATTTTCATCATAGGTACACTTCAACAATGACAGACAAAATGAGAAAAAAAATACAGAAAATCACATTGTAGGATTTTTAATGATTTATTTGCAAATTATGGTGGAAAATAAGTATTTGGTCAATAACAAAAGTTTATCTCAATGCTTTGTAATAAACCCTTTGTTGGCAATGACAGAGGTCAAACGTTTTCTGTAAGTCTTCACAAGGTTTTCACACACTGTTGCTGGCATTTTGGCCCATTCCTCCATGCAGATCTCCTCTAGAGCAGTGATGTTTTGGGGCTGTTGCTGGGCAACACGGACTTTTAACTCGCTCCAAATAATTTCTATGGGCTTGAGATCTGGAGACTGGCTAGGCCACTCCAGGACCTTGAAATGCTTCTTACGAAGCCTCTCCTTCGTTGCCCGGGCGGTGTGTTTGGGATCATTGTCATGCTGAAAGACCCAGCCACGTCTCATCTTCAATGCCCTTGCTGATGGAAGGAGGGTTTCACTCAAAATCTCACAATACATGGCCCCATTCATTCTTTCCTTTACACGGATCAGTCGTCCTGGTCCCTTTGCAAAAAAACAGCCCCAAAGCATGATGTTTCCACCCCCATTCTTCACAGTAGGTATGGTGTTCTTTGGATGCAACTCATCATTCTTTGTCCTCCAAACACGACGAGTTGAGTTTTTACCAAAAAGTTATATTTTGGTTTCATCTGACCATATGACATTCTCCCAATCTTCTTCTGGAACATCCAAATGCTCTCTAGCAAACTTCAGACGGGCCTGGACATGTACTGGCTTAAGCAGGGGGACACGTCTGGCAGTGCAGGATTTGAGTCCCTTGCGGCGTAGTGTGTTACTGATGGTAGGCTTTGTTACTTTGGTCCCAGCTCTCTGCAGGTCATTCACTAGGTCCCCCCGTGTGATTCTGGGATTTTTGCTCACCATTCTTGTGATCATTTTGACCCCACGGGGTGAGATCTTGCGTGGAGCCCCAGATCGAGGGAGATTATCAGTGGTCTTGTATGTCTTCCATTTCCTAATAATTGCTCCCACAGTTGATTTCTTCAAACCAAGCTGCTTACCTATTGCAGATTCAGTCTTCCCAGCCTGGTGCAGGTCTACCATTTTGGTTCTGGTCTCCTTTGACAGCTCTTTGGTCTTAGCCATTGTGGAGTTTGGAGTGTGACTGCTTGAGGTTGTGGACATGTGTCTTTCATACTGATTACAAGTTCAAACAAGTGCCATTAATACAGGTAACGAGTGGAGGACAGAGGAGCCTCTTAAAGAAGAAGTTACAGGTCTGTGAGAGCCAGACATCTTGCTTGTTTGTAGGTGACCAAATACTTATTTTCTACCATAATTTGCAAATAAATTCATTAAAAATCCTACAATGTGGTTTTCTGGAAAAAAAATTCTAATTTTGTCTGTCACAGTTTAAGTGTACCTATGATGAAAATTACAGGCTTCTCATCTTTTTAACTGGGAGAACTTGCACAATTGGTTGCTGACTAAATACTTTTTTGCCCCACTGTATATATTGCCCAGCCCAAGTATTTGTACATGTGTGTGAAGGTTTGCGAGCTTGTTTGTCTGCATGTTACGAGTACTATTTGTCTGAAACTATTTATGACAAAAGTTTGTTCTGTTATTATGATTCAGTGTGCATATGTTTTTACATCATGTATTTACATAATGTTCACAGTATCTATTTACTTGCTCCATGAAATGATGACAAATTTCTATCGCTGGACTCGAACTTGCAACCTTCGAATTATAGGCCATCCCCGTCCACAACGCCCTAGCAAAACCAAAACCTACTTGAAGGTAACAGCGCTCACTGTTGCCCCTAGTAGCCAGTTTCCACATCATGTCCTGACGTCCTCAGACATGGATGGACGTCGAATACTGACTTGTATCACGGGTGACCTGGTTGGCCTCTAAGTGTGCATTAAGTTAGTCTCTGTACAAAGAGTTTGCACCTTTATACAGTATGTGTTGTGAGAGTGCGTACACTCACTGATAGTGTGTGCCTTTGATGGAGTTTCCATTCCATCTCTGTGTGGGAGTGTGTGCAAGTTGATGTATCCCATCCAATGTTTGTGTTTGTGTCTGCCTTTGATTGAGTCTTAATCTGTGTGAGTGTGCTGGTGTCAGGCTGTGGTCAGTGTGGTCTGACTCACAGAGAGGATGTGTGAGCTCTGTAATGGCTGGGGTGAAGTGTGATAGAACAGGCTGAGTCATGGGCTAGCTAACTCTGCTGGCTGAGTATGACCTTTCCCAGGATCTGGGTCTGGAGTGTGTGTGTGTGTGTGTGTGTGTGTGTGTGTGTGTGTGTGTGTGTGTGTGTGTGTGTGTGTGTGTGGAGGGGGGGGGGGGGGGTCTAAAGAGAGTGTTTGTGTGTGTGTGTGTGTGTGTGTGTGTGTGTGTGTGTGTGTGTGTGTGTGTGTGTGTGGGGGGGGGGGGGGGGGGGCGGTCTAAAGAGAGTGTTTGTGCAGTTTGTGTGTGTGTGTGTGTCGGATGGATGGATCCACAGGTCTGGGGTTGGTCTGGGCTGGGGAGGCTAAGAGGAAGGAGTAGTTGTTCATCGGATGAGTCCACTCACCTCAGGGGGGCTTAGCTCATCCACAGCTGTTTACTGCTGAAGCAATCCTCACACACACCATATGTTTTACTATCTTTGTGGGGACCTAAAATGTTTTTCCATTTAAAATCCTATTTTCCCTAACCCCTAAAACTAACCCTAACTTTAACCTCTAAAACCTAAACCTAAACCCAACCCTAACTCCTAACCCTAACCCTAACATCTAACCCCAAATGTAACCCTAACCTCTAAGCTTAAAATAAGCTTTGTCCTTGTGGGGATGTGGAAAATGTCCCCAAGAGGGAGAATTTTCCTTGTTTTCCTATCCTTGTAGGTACTGAGGATTTGTTGTACCCACAAGGATAGTAATACAAGCCCCCCCCCCCCCCCTCCCCACATAATTGAGACATAGTTACAGACAGAGTGACTCATACACACCCAAACACACTTGACATAGACATAGATACAGACAAACACACTCTGACACACAAACACCAAACACAGACAGACAGATGGCCAAACAGACAGATGCACACTCACAGACACAGATGTTGAACATCTAGATTACCGGGACCAAAATGCCAACACCACAACAATGCCTCTTAGTCACAATTTTCCCCCTTCTCTCTCTGCCCCTTCTCTCTCTCTCCTTCTGTCTTGCCCTCCCTGTCGGTCTGTCTCGTTCTCTCTCTCCTGAGCCATGCCCAAAATGGGGCCACATGTGCGGTGCGGTATAGTCAAGCTTTGAACCTATGTGGGTTTAACTATGTCTGTGAAGAGGATTTCTCAGACTTTTTTTTAGTCTCTAACCTAATCTCTATATGGGTATTTTTATAAACTAGGTGTCACGTTAGTCATAATGATCGGACCAAGGCGCAGCGTGGTAAGCGTACATTCTTATTTTATTAAACGAATGAACACTGACACAAAATGACAAACAACCTAATGAAACGTGACGCTATACAAATAGTGCAGACATGCAACTATACATAGACAAGAACCCACAAACACAAAAGGGAAAATGGCTACCTAAATATGATCCCCAATCAGAGACAACGATAAACAGCTGCCTCTGATTGGGAACCATATCAGGCCACCATAGACATACATATTACCTAGACCTTCAAAACCCCTAGACACACAAAACCCCTAGACAATACAAAAACTAGCATACCCACCCTCGTCACACCCTGACCTAACCAAAATATAAAGAAAACAGAGATATCTAAGGTCAGAGTGACAGTTTGGCACCAGTGAGAATTTCCTACACTGGACAACTTGTTGCAGCTGTTGCTCAATCATTGATAATAATCGGCTAATTTGTTTCATGTCATTACATTAAGAAATCCGGGGGGGGGGGGGGGGGGGATCATAGCTATTCAATAAAATGCACGAGTTGATTTAGCCCTTTACTGTGGTTGGTGTCTTGACGGATTTGTCCAATATCGTTTGACATAAAACATTACTTTTCTGTCCTTGCATTTATGGCAGTGTAAGTTTTCATTATATCATATATTATATATAATATGTTGTGTCTCCTTATGTTACAGGGTGAAAAAGGTTTTCATGGGCACACAATGTCACCTAACATTGATACTTAGAACCTAAATTGATACTGTCATTAACGTGGTTCTTCAACAATTATGTATAATACTTGTTGGATACAAATTTAGTGTCCAGTTCATTAGTTAAGCCATTATATTTTCACACATCATCTTCTGATCCAGGAAGGGATTTTCTGAATGACAATCAAGTGAGGAACAGCTGTTGTGATGGCACTTGTGACGCAACAACAGCCCAAGTGCTGGTTAAAAAGGTGTTCTCGATGAATGTCCAGAATATTTTGTTGTCTCATTCTTTATGTCGGTGAAGACAATTGTGCCTGGATACGCGTTGGATCTAATAACCCTAGCGAATTGATGTTGCTCATCTGTTGTTGTCTGGTTGATTTACAGCAGGGTCTCCTTAGATTTAACTGAGACAGCATCAAGGTAATGATTTCATGTATTCATATGTTTTTGTGCCTAGGATTGGACAACTGTCTGCAATTGTGTAGGATAGACTATTGTGCAACCCCCAATGCTGTTCCTATTAATTATTATTTACATAATGACGACAAATTACATAGCACAGTGGGCTTATTCACAGTATGACCTGGTAATGAAATATCATGACATATAGTTTTTGTTTTCCATGTTACTCCTGCAATTCCTATACAAGATGCTTGAAGTAGCATACTTGAACTTGAATTTGGAGCTCATAAATTCAAGCAATTGTCACGACTTCCGCAGAAGTCGGGTCCTCTGCATGTTCGGACGGCGCTCGGCATCGCCGGTCTACCAGCCATCATCGATCCACTTTTAATTTTCCATTTGTTTTGTCTTGTTTTTCCTCACACCTGGTTTCAATTCCCTCAATTACTTGTTGTATATTTAACCATCTGTTCCCCCCATGTCTTTGTGTGGGATTGTTTATTGTAGTGCTTGTGTAACGGATGTGAAACGGCTAGCTTAGTTAGCGGTGGTGCGCGCTAAATAGTGTTTCAATCGGTGACGTCACTTGCTCTGATACCTTGAAGTAGTAGTTCCCGTCTGCAAGGGCCGAGGCTTTTGTGGAGCGATGGGTAACGATGCTTCGGTGGGTGACTGTTGTTGATGTGTGCAGAGGGTCCCTGGTTCGCGCCCGGGTATGGGCGAGGGGACGGTCCAAAGTTATACTGTTACATTGATGCTGTTGACCCGGATCACTGGTTGCTGCGGAAAAGGAGGAGGTCAAAAGGGGGGTGAGTGTAACGGATGTGAAACGCTAGCTTAGTTACCGGTTGTGCGCGCTAAATAGTGTTTCAATCGGTGACGTCACTTGCTCTGAGACCTTGAAGTAGTAGTTCCCCTTGCTCTGCAAGGGCCGCGGCTTTTGTGGAGCGATGGGTAACGATCCTTCGGTGGGTGACTGTTGTTGATGTGTGCATAGGGTCTCTGGTTCGTGCCCGGGTATGGGCGAGGGGACGGTCTAAAGTTATACTGTTACACTTGTGCACGGTCCCCGTGAGCGCACCACGGGTTATTTTGTTGCCTATTTATCTTGTTTTTCTGGATGCCGTTGGTTTTGCTTAATAAATCTCCGGTTATCACCCAGTTCTGCTCTCCTGCGCCTGACTTCTCTGCCGCCAATTACGCACCCGCTACAGCACTATCCGTTATTTAATTTGTTATTCATTTTGTAAGCGATGTGGCCACTTTTGTTTGTTTACCGCCTCTTCAGGTGAAGGGTGTTGAGCTGCTCTGTTGCGGTAAAACCAAATGTGGTTATTATGAGGATGACAACTTACATTTTTGGCTTCAACACGGCTTTCTATACAAATCCTTCCATTAAAAAAGGAACTTGGTTTTTGGTGATGGTGAGATTCAAATGGTGAGATTATTGCTACCGCTATTCATGGATTTATTATGTGTGCTTGTGTCGGCCACATCGGCTACAGGCAAATCGCCATGCATGCATCCAATCATCAATGTCCACATTATTCTCACATAATTTAGAATGTAAAAAATTATTAGAATATCAATGCATTGGCAAAGCCTATATTTTGTATTTATTATTACTCTTGAAGTGGCAATGGCATACTTCTTTTTGGGACACCTTTAGCACTATTTGTTTTGGGGGGTGGGGGATTCTATATTAGGCCGTATATGTACAATAATGTCAATTATACAATTGTATAGCATTGAAGTTCTTGAAAAAGTCCCTGAAAAACCATGAATTTAACTTGCCAATGTCTGTATGAACACGTTTTAAGGATGTACAGTATAGTCCTAGGCCTATGTTGTTGTATAGTTAGAGTTATGGGTCAATTTGCATATATTCACTTTCATTCCCCTAAGTACACAAAGAACAGCATAAACAAATTACACATATTTTTTATTTCAAACCATTTTGATATTTTGATCCCAATGTCACACACTGCCTTATTATTTATAGAAGTACCCATATATCCCTGTACACTCCACTGAGTTTGATATTATATTAATATGCACCAGGGCACAAAATGTAGTGTTAGTTCACTGTTCCATGCCCGGGTTTAGCTGCAAGAGCATTCCTGCCACTCCCCTCCCTGTACAAGCGAAAAGATATTACAGGCCGTTCCCATCTCGTAAATTCTTTTCGGGAGGCGTAAGACACAGCCTGTGGGTGGCAAAGTGGTTATTGTGTTTCCTATTCAGAATAAACAATAAATAGCATAAAGGAATAAATAAAGGGTTAATACAAGTTGATTGAAAGGGAAGTGTTAATTATGTCCCTGTTGTTATTCTGGTTCATTTTATTCCCCCCAATTTCAAAGAGGAAAAACTGAATGGATCTAATTTCAGAGGGAGGAAAACAAAAAATATACAGTCCCTTCAGAAAGTATTCATACCCCTTGACTTATTTCACATTTTGTTATGTTACAGCCTGGAAAAAAAAAAATGTTTAAAATCTCACCCATCTACACACAATAGACCGTAATGACAAAGTGAAAACATGTTTTTAAACAATTTAACAGAAATATCTCAAGTATTCACACCCCAGAGTCACCCTTGGCAGCGATCACAGCTGTGAGTCTTTCTGTGTAAGTCTCTAAGAGCTTTGCACACCTGGATTGTACAACATTATGCTTTTCTAAATTCTTCAAGCTCTGTCAAATTGATTGTTGATCATTGATAGACAACAATGTTCAAGTCTTGCCATAGAATGTCAAGCATATTTAAGTAAAAACTGTAACCCGGGCCACTCAGGAACATTCATTCTTCTTGGTAAGCAACTCCAGTGTAGATTTTGCCTTGTTGTCATACCCTGTTCTGTTTCACCTGTCTTGTGTTTGTCTTCACCCCCCACCAGGTGTCTCCTACTTTTTCCCATTTACCCCCTTATACCTGGGTTTTCTGTTTGTCTGTTGCCAGTTCTTGTCCGGTCTTACCAATGTGTTTCCCGTTTCTCCTGCTCTCAAGCTTGTTTTTCTAGTTTCCCCGAATCGGACCCTTCTGCCTGTCCTGCCTGCCGTTCTGTCCCTGTTTGACCACGCCTTGGATTACGAACCACTGCCTGCCCTCGACCTGCCCTTTGCCCGCCCCTTTGTGTAATAAATATTCTGAGTATCGAACTATCCGCCTCCTTTGTCTGAGTCATATCCTGAGTCGTGATACTTGTGATACTTGTTTTAGGTTATTATCCTGCTAAAAGGTGAATTCATCTCCCAGTGTCTGGTGGAAAGCATACTGAACCAGGTTTTCCTCTAGGATTTTGCCTGTGCTTAGGTCCATTTCGTTCCCCAGTCCTTAACGATTACAAGCATACCCATAACATGATACCACCACCAATATGCTTGAAAATGTGGAGAGTGTTACTCAGTAATGTGTTATATTGGATTAGCCCCAAACATAACACTTTGTATTCAGGACAAACAATGAAATGATTTGCCACATTGTTTGCAGGATTACTTGAGTGCCTTGTTGCAAACAGGACACATGTTTTGGAATATTTTTATTCTGTAGAAGGCTTCCTTCTTTTAACTCTGTCAATTAGGTTTGTTTTGTGGAGTACAATGTTGTTGATCCGTCCTCAGTTTTTTCCTATCACAACCATTAAACTGTAACTGTTTTAAAGTGACCATTTGCCCCCATCTCTGAAATCACTGAGAGGTTTCCTTAGTCTCCGGGCAACTGAGTTAGGAAGAATGCCTGTATTTGTGTAGTGACTGGGTGTATTGATACACCATCCAAAGTGCAGTTAATAACTTAATAACGCTCACACAGATATTCCATATCTGCTTTTTTTCTCTGTGTTTGAAATTCACTGCTCGTCTGAGGGACCTTACAGATGATTGTTGTCAAAGTTGGTGCCTCTCCTTGTTCGGGTGGCGTTCGGCAGTCGACGTCACCGGCTTTCTAGCCTCCACCGATCTACATTTATATTTCCATTTGTTTTGTCTGTATTGTACACACCTGGTTCCCATTACGTTTTAATTATTTCCCTATTTAACCTCTGGAGCCATCATAGTTTTGTGTGTGTTTATTGTTGTCAGTTGTCTCGTTTATGTGATTCTGGATTTTCATTCTCCTTGTTGGAAGATTATTTTTGAGTAAAGTTACCATTATTACTCATCTCTGTGTCCTGCGCCTGACTCTGCCTTACCCACATCACATGCTGTCCACCCCTCCTTCACCTGGATCCAGTGGGATTCGGCTCTCGCTCCCGAGGGTATATGATGGAACGGCTGCCGGGTGCCAGGGGTTCCTACTCCAGCTGGGGCTCTACCTGGCAACCGTTCACCCATCTCCTTCAGGACGCGAGAGTGTAAACGCCCTCATCTCCTGTCTGACTGGTAGAGCACTCGAATGGGCCAATGCAGTCTGGGGAAGGGAAGGACCGACGTTGGACAATTATGAGGATTTTACGCTTGTATCATCTCAGACAGGGGATGAGGAGCGCACAAGACTTCGCTCTGGACTTTCGAACTCTGGCCGCAGGCGCCGGACGGAATGAGCGGGCCCTGATCGACCACTGCAGGTGTGGCCTACGCAAGGACGTTCGTAGGGAGCTAGCCTGCAGGGACACCACCCTTACCTTTGACCAGCTGGTGGACCTATCCATCAGGCTGGATAACCTGTTGGCCTCCCGCTGATGTCCGGATCAAGAGCCGTCAGTTCCATCCTCCAGCACCTCAGATCCAATATGATGGAGCTAGGAGGTGCTGCTATGATGGGGACAAGGGGGGGGCATTCCCTGCACCACCTGTGGCCGCAGAGGGCACACTGCTGGTCGGTGCTTGGGCGGTTCTCCAGGGAGTCGAGGCAGCAGGCAGGGCACTGGTGGATCATCCCAGGTGAGTAGGCACCCGACTCACCCAGAGCTTCCTGTTTCGCATCTGTGTGTATGTATAGAATTTCCTGATTTTTCCCCGCATTCCCAGCATAAGACGCTAGTAGATTCAGGTGCAGCTGGGAACTTTATTGATCGTTCATTTGCAATAGGATTAGGGATCCCTATTGTTCCTGTTGATGTGCCCTTCCCTGTACATGCCTTAGATAGTCATCCTTTAGGGTCGGGACCGACCAGGGAGGTCACAACTCCACTATGTATGATAACGCAGGGGATCATAAGGAGAGAATTAGGGGTAGAGGGGTAGAGATGGAGAAGGACTGCATTTCAGCCGTGCGCAATTTGCCGGCTCCAACCACGGTAAAGGAGGTGCAGCGGTTTTTAGGGTTTGCAAACTACTACTGGAAGTTTATACAGGGCTATGGTCAGGTAGCGGCTCCCATTACCTCTTTGCTAAAGGGGGTACCGGTGCGACTGCACAATCACATCAACGGGCTGTAGTAGAGTGGGTCAAGAGCTTAAAGTTCCTAGGTGTCCACATCACTTAGGATCTATCATGGTCCAAACACACCAAAACAATCGTGAAGAGGGTACGACGATGCCTCTTCTCCCTCAGGAGGCTGATAAGATTTGGCTTGAGCCCTTGGATCCTGAAAAGGTTCTACAGCTTCACCATCAAGAGCATCTTTTTTTTATTTTATTTTTTTTATTTCACCTTTATTTAACCAGGTAGGCTAGTTGAGAACAAGTTCTCATTTGCAACTGCGACCTGGCCAAGATAAAGCATAGCAGTGTGAACAGACAACACAAAGTTACACATGGAGTAAGTAAACAATTAACAAGTCAATAACACAGTAGAAAAAAAAGGGGAGTCTATATACATTGAGTGCAAAAGGCATGAGGAGGTAGGCGAATAATTGCAATTTTGCAGGTTAATAACACTGGAGTGATAAATGATCAGATGGTCATGTGCAGGTAGAGATATTGGTGTGCAAAAGAGCAGAAAAGTAAATAAATAAAAACAGTATGGGGATGAGGTAGGTAAAAATGGGTGGGCTATTTACCGATAGACTATGTACAGCTGCAGCGATCGGTTAACTGCTCAGATAGCAGATGTTTGAAGTTGTTGAGGGAGATAAAAGTCTCCAACTTCAGCGATTTTTGCAATTCGTTCCAGTCACAGGCAGCAGAGAACTGGAACGAAAGGCGTCCGAATGAGGTGTTGGCTTTAGGGATGATCAGTGAGATACACCTGCTGGAGCGCGTGCTACGGATGGGTGTTGCCATCGTGACCAGTGAACTGAGATAAGGCGGAGCTTTACCTAGCATGGACTTGTAGATGACCTGGAGCCAGTGGGTCTGGCGACGAATATGTAGCGAGGGCCAGCCGACTAGAGCATACAAGTTGCAGTGGTGGGTGGTATAAGGTGCTTTAGTGACAAAACGGGTGGCACTGTGATAAACTGCGTCCAGTTTGCTGAGTAGAGTGTTGGAAGCAATTTTGTAGATGACATCGCCGAAGTCGAGGATCGGTAGGATAGTCAGTTTTACTAGGGTAAGTTTGGCGGCGTGAGTGAAGGAGGCTTTGTTGCGGAATAGAAAGCCGATTCTTGATTTGATTTTCGATTGGAGATGTTTGATATGACCAGATTGCACAGCGGAGAAGGTACGGTGGGATTCGAGATGGTCAGTGACCTGTTTGTTGACTTGGCTTTCGAAGACCTTAGATAGGCAGGGCAGGATGGAAATAGGTCTGTAACAGTTTGGGTCCAGGGTGTATCCCACTTTGAAGAGGGGGATGACAGCGGCAGCTTTCCAATCCTTGGGGATCTCAGACGATATGAAAGAGAGGTTGAACAGGCTGGTAATAGGGGTTGCGACAATGGCGGCGGATAGTTTCAGAAATAGAGGGTCCAGATTGTCAAGCCCAGCTGATTTGTACGGGTCCAGGTTTTGCAGCTCTGTCAGGACATCTGCTATCTCGATTTGGGTAAAGGAGAACCTGGAGAGGCTTGGGCGAGTAGCTGCGGGGGGGGGGGGGGGGGGGGGGGGCGGAGCTGTTGGCTGAGGTTGGAGTAGCCAGGCGGAAGGCATGGCCAGCTGTTGAGAAATGCTTGTTGAAGTTTTCGATAATCATGGATTTATCGGTGGTGACCGTGTTACTTAGCCTCAGTGCAGTGGGCAGCTGGGAGGAGGTGCTCTTGTTCTCCATGGACTTCACAGTGTCCCAGAACTTTTTGGAGTTGGAGCTACAGGATGCAAAGTTCTGCCTGAAGAAGCTGGCCTTAGCTTTCCTGACTGACTGCGTGTATTGGTTCCTGACTTCCCTGAACAGTTGCATATCGCGGGGACTATTCGATGCTATTGTAGTCCGCCACAGGATATTTTTGTGCTGGTCGAGGGCAGTCAGGTCTGGAGTGAACCAAGGGCTGTATCTTTTCTTAGTTCTGCATTTTTTGAACGGAGCATGCTTATCTAAAATGGTGAGGAAGTTACTTTTAAAGAATGACCAGGCATCCTCAACTGACGGGATGAGGTCAATGTCCTTCCAGGATACCCGGGCCAGGTCGATTAGAAAGGCCTGCTCACAGAAGTGTTTTAGGGAGCGTTTGACAGTGATGAGGGGTGGTCGTTTGACCGCGGCTCCGTAGCGGATACAGGCAACAACAATGACTAAATAGCTTGTAGCTAGTTAGCTGACTTGCGGCATCACCGCTTGGTATGACATTTGCTTGGTATCCGACCGCAAGGCGCTACAGAGGGTAGTGCCTACGGCCTACAGACTGTTCGCTCTGCTCCCGCACGAAAAGTGGTACCAAGCCACCAAGTCTGTAACTAAAAGGACCCTGAATGGCTTCTACCAGCAAGCCATAAGACTTCTAAACAAGACTGCTAAATGCTAATCAAATGGCTACACGAACTAACTGCATTGACCCTTTTTTTGCACTAACTATTTTGCACTGACTCTATGCACGCACACTTACACTGACACCCCAACATACACACACACACACACACACACACACACACACACACACACACACACACACACACACACACACACACACACACACACACACACACACACACACACACACACACACACACACCACATTCATTGCTGCTACTGTCTGTTTTATCTATCCTGTTGCCTAGCCACTTTATCTCTACCTATTAGTAAAGTACATATAGTAGCTAACTCAATTACCTCACACCCTTGCACATTGACTCGGTACTGGAACTCCGTATATATAGCCATTTTAATGTTACTCATTATTGTTATTCCTTGTGTCACTATTTATATTTATTATTAAATATTTGATCTAATCTTTAACACTGCGTTGTTGGAAATGTATGCTTAAGAAAGCATTTTACTGTTAGTCTACACCTGTTGTCTATAAAGCATCTGACAAACAACATTTGATTTGATATCATGTAGTCTGTGAAGAATTTCAAACACAGAGAAACAACATGGAAAAAGTAGTAAGCAACTTAGATACAAAGAATTGATATTCACCAAGTCAAATTAATGTGTAGGAGGTTTCAGGATGCTTGTCTCTAAACCAAAGCAGATAATGTTAAGAGTGTTCTATATATTAGCTGTGGTCTCACTTCAATATGAGCTACTAAACCTAGCATGAAATTGCATCCTTGTAGCTGTGTGGGATAATATTATAGTCTAAATGTTTGCCTTGGGGTAAGTGCAGCCAATGGCCATGGACTAAGTTAAGCCAATGGTTGAGCCAATTGCATGTTAAGCAAATGTAAGTGTTTTCTTCCCATGCGTAATGCAAGGTATTATCACTGGGATAGGAGGTACCAACAGGGCCTGACCTATGTTAAAAGTGTTTTAAAAAAATACAAAGTGTTTGTTAGGTGTTAACTGCGCCTGTGTTAATATATGCTTAAAATGAATTAAAAGAGAAAAAAGTGATTGTGATTGTGCTGAATTGTGTTTGGGTAATAAAGATAGACATGGTTCCCACTGGGTAAAAATTGGTTGAATAAAAGTTGTTTCCATGTAACTTCAACCCCGAAAAATCTAATCTTCACATCCCTGCAACATTTTTGGCGTGCCTCTCAAATAGTATACACATTCACATAGCAAGTCTACTCTTGAGCTGGGCACAAGGATGGAACAACTTGAACAACTGAGATTCAAATCAAATAAAACTTTATTTGCCACATGCGCCGAATACACTAGGTGTAGACTTTACCGTGAAATGCTTACTTACAAGCCCTTAACCAACAGTGCAGTTCAAGAAGAAGAAAATATTGACCCTTGTAGGCTAAAATAAAATGAATAATAAAAAGTAACACAATAAGAATAACAATAACAAGGCTATATACAGGGGACACCGGTACTGAGTCAGTGTCATGTAGGTGGGGGAGAAGTGACTATGCATAGGTAACAAACAAACAGCAAGTAGCAGCAGTGTACAAGAGAGGGGGGGGGGGGGGTCAATGTGAATTGTCTGGTGCCAATTTTTATGAATTGTTCAGCAGTCCAATGCCTTGGGGGTAGAAGCTTTTGAGGAGCCTTTTGGTCCTAGACTTGGCGCTCATGGAACCGCTTGCCGTGCAGTAGCAGAGAAAACAGTCTATAACCTGGGTAACTGGAGTCGCTGACAATTTTATGGGCTTTCCTCTGACACCGCCTATTATAGAGGTCCTGGATGGACCTTGGCCCCAGTGATGTACTGGGCCGTTCGCACTACCCTCAGATGCCAAGCAGTTACCATACCAGGCGGTGATGCAACCAGTCAGGATACTATCAATGTAGAAACTTTTGAGGATCTGGGGACCCATGCCAAGTCACCTGAGGGGAAAAAGGTCTTGCTCACATTGAGGGAGAGGTTGTTGTCCTGGCACCACACTGCCAGTTCTCTGACCACCTCCCTATAGGCTGTCTCATCGTTGTCAGTGATCAGACCCTCCACTGTTGTGTAGTCAACAAACTTAATGATGGTGTTGGAGTTACAGTGCCTTGCGAAAGTATTCGGCCCCCTTGAACTTTGCGACCTTGTGCCACATTTCAGGCTTCAAACATAAAGATATAAAACTGTATTTTTTTGTGAAGAATCAACAACAAGTGGGACACAATCATGAAGTGGAACGACATTTATTGGATATTTCAAACATTTTTAACAAATCAAAAACTGAAAAATTGGGCGTGCAAAATTATTCAGCCCCTTTACTTTCAGTGCAGCAAACTCTCTCCAGAAGTTCAGTGAGGATCTCTGAATGATCCAATGTTGACCTAAATGACTAATGATGATAAATACAATCCACCTGTGTGTAATCAAGTCTCCGTATAAATACACCTGCACTGTGATAGTCTCAGAGGTCCGTTAAAAGCGCAGAGAGCATAATGAAGAACAAGGAACACACCAGGCAGGTCCGAGATACTGTTGTGAAGAAGTTTAAAATGTATCCTAAAATGTAATCAAACTATAATATTTCATGAAAGAAGTATGTTCAATCGGAAACCAATTTTAGCAGGTGCGTCTTCATCGCACGTCGAAACACGAATTTCCAAGACTGTGTCCCTGGCGTAAAACTGTTCTTTCTCATTCATTTTGGAAGTTACAAGCCTGAAACCCTGAACATAGACTGCTGACACCCTGTGGAAGCCATAGGAATTGGATCATGGGAGATAGAATTCATTGTTTCCCTATACTTTCCATTGTAAGAACATGGGCGCTCAAAATAAAACTCTGGTTGGTTTTTCTTTGGATTTTCCCCTACCATATCTATCGTGTTATATTCTCCTATATTATTTTAACATTTCTACAAACTTCAAAGTGTTTTCTTTCCAATGGTACCAATTATATGCATATCCTGGCTTCAGGGCCTGAGCAACAGGCAGTTTACTTTGGGCACGTCAGTCAGGTGGAAATTGAGAAAAAAGGCCCTAACAAGTTTTAACCTGAATCCAATGACATGGTGACATTCATTGACGATTTCACATTGAATTCATGTTAGTTGACAACTCAACCGAATGTAAATTCCTCCAAGTACCCCTGGAACTGCATTAAAATACTTTTTTTTTCAAACCATTTTGAAATGTTGATACCAATGTCACACATTGGCCCCATTATTTATAGAAAGACCAATAAATCTCTGTACACTCCACTGAGCTTGATATTATATTCATATGGACCAGGGCACAAAATGTAGTGTTAGTTCACTGTTCCATGCTGTAAAAGTGTTCCTCCCCCTCCTCTCCCCTCCCTTCCCTGTACAAGCGATAAGATGTTCCAGGCCGTGCCCATCTCGTAAATTCTTTCCAGGAGGTGTAAGACACAGCCTGTGGGTGGCAAAGTTGTTCTTGTCTTTACTATTCAGAATAAACAATACATATTATAAAGGAGTTAATAAAGTGGTAGTAAAAGTTGATTGAAAGAGATGGCTGTTATTCTGGTTATTTTTCACTCCCCCCAATTTCAAAGAGAAAAAAAGTGAACAGCTCTAATGCAGAGGTATAAAAACAAAAACATGTATTCATACCCTTTGATTTATTCCACATCTTGTTGTGTTACAGCCTGGATTAAATGTTGTTGTTTTTTTCTAACCCGTCTACACACAATAGCCGATAAGGATGACGTGAAACATGTTTTTAGACAATTTTGCAAATGTATAGATAAATAATACAGAAATATCTAATTTATGTAACTATTCACACCCCTGTGTCAATACATGTCCGAATCAACTTTGGCAGCGATCACAGCTGTGAGTGTTTCTGTGCAAGTCTCTAAGAGCTTTGCACACCTGGATTGTACAATATTTGTCCATTATTCTTTTCAAATTCTTCAAGCTCTGTCAAATTGGTTGTTGATCATTGTTGGACAAACCTTTTCAAGTCTTGGAATAAATTTAAGTCAAAAATGTAGCTCGGCCACATTTACTGTCTTTTTGGTAAGCAACTCCATTGTATATTTGGGCTTGTGTTTTAGGTTAATGTCAGTGTCTTGTGGAAAGCAAACTGAACCAGGTTTTCCTCCAGGATTTTGCTTGTGCTTAGCTTAATTCCATTTTTTAATCCTGAAAAACTCCCCAGTCCTTAACAATTGCAAGCATACCCATAACATGATGCAACCACCAATATGCTTGAAAATATGCAGAATGGTACTCTTGTTTTCAGGACAAAAAGTGAATTGTTTTGCCAACATTTTTGCAGTATTACTTTAGTGCCTTGTTAGAAACAAGATGCATGTTTTTGAATATTTTTATTCTGACCATGCTTCCTTCTTTTCACTCTGTCAATTAGGTTAGTAATTGTGGAGTAGCTACAATGTTGTTGATCCATCCTCAGTTTTCTCCAATCACAGCCATTAAACTCTGTAGCTGTTTTAATGTCACCATTGGCCACATGGTGAAATCCCTGAACGGTTTCTTCCTCTCCAGCAACTGAGTAAGGAAGGACGCCTGTATCTTTTTTGACTTGATGTATTGATACACCATCCAAAGTGTAATTAACTTAAAAACACCATGCTGACAGAAATATTCAAATTGGGTATGCAACCAATAAAATTTGATTTGATTTGTAGCCTGCTTTTTTTGTGATATACTGATAAGTGACCCTCTTTGCTCAGCATTGGAAAACTTCTCTGATCTTTGTGGTTGAATCTGTGATTGAAATTCACTGCTCGACTGACGGGCCTTACAGATAATTGTATGTGTGGGGTACAGAGATGAGATAGTCATTCAAAAATCATGTTAAACACTATTATTTGACTTGTTAAGAAAGTGTTGACTCCTGAACTTATTTAGGCTAGCCATAACAAAGGGGTTGAATAATTATTGCCTGAAGACTCTTCAGCTTTTAATAGGTAATTAATTTGTAAACATTTCTGAAAACCTAATTGCACTTTGACATGATGGGGTATTGTGGGTAGGCCAGTGAACAAAAAAAATCTAAATTTAATCCATTTTAAATTCAGGCTGTACAAGTCAAGGGATGTGAATACTGAATGCATTGTAGCTATCTATAGCTTCTCATGATGTCTGTCCTCTGTTTTCATCCTCCGAGATCATTGAAACTGATTTTTTTGTGAAATACTGGTCATAATAGAGTTCCCAACTTTTGTTTCCAGGTTTTATCAGCTGTGATGACAGTGCTTTTCCATTCTATTTTTAAGGAGGCTGAGCGACCTAGTGGAGCCAGTAACTGTAAGCACAACATAGTGGCAGGCCCAGGCTGTTAAAATAACAGATTGTGTTTTTAATCAATTGTCATCCGACCACAGCTCTAATCTTGATATTGACCTTTCAAAATGGTAATTGACTCAGCATTCTTCATGCCACGGCTTATCATAGTCATTTATATGATTACAATGACTTTCCACACAAGAAAAAAAATGTTTTGGCAGATTCTAGAGGGCTTTTCACACTACTGAGCCAAACCAAGCTGTATGGGAGAGTGGGGTAAATCTAGGAAACCCTACACAAAAAGAATAATTGAACAGGCCCAGGCGGAGTACTCAAAGAATGCACGAACCAACTGGCAAGTGTCTTCACTAACATTTTCAACCTCTCCTTGGCCAAGTCTGTAATACCTACATGTTTCAAACAGACCACCATAGTCCATGTGCCCAACAAAGCGAAGGTAACCTGCCTAAATGATTACCGCCCCGTAGCACTCACGTAGGTAGCCATGAAGTCCTTTAAAAGACTAGTCATGGCTCACATCAGCACCATCATGCCAGAAACCGTAGACCCACTCCAATTCGCATACCCCTCCCCCCCCCCCAACAGATCCACAGATGACACAATCTCAATTGCACTCCACACTGCATTTCTCACCTGGACAAAAGGAACACCTATGTGAGTTATGCTGTTCCTTGACTACAGCTCAGCGTTCCACACCATAGTGCCCAAAAAGTTCTAAGCTAAGGACCCTGGGACTATGCGTCTCCAACTGCAACTGGATCCTGGACTTCCTGACGGGCCGCCCCTAGGTGGTAAGGGTAGGCAACAACGCATCTAGGGCCCCTCAGGGGTGCGTGCTTAGACCCCTCCTTTACTCCCTGTTCAACCATGACTGCGTGGCCAAGCACGACTCCAACACCATCACTAAGTTTGCTGACTACACAACAGCGGTTGGCCTGATCACCGACAATATATACAGATATATATATCACCGACAGCCTATAGGGAGGAGTTCAGAGACCTGCCAGTAAAGTAAATTATCTGATCGTGGACTGCAGAAAATAGAGGACTAAGCACACCCACAATCACATCAACTGGGCTGTAGTGGAGCGGGTCAAGAGCTTAAAGATCCTTGGTGTCCATATCACTAAGGATATATCATGGACCAAACACACCAGCACAATCGTGAAGAGGGTACGACGTTAATGCCTCTTCTCCATCGGGAAGCTGAAAGGATTTGACATTGGCCCTTGGATCCTCAAAAGGCTCTACAGCTTCACCATCAAGAGCATCTTGACTGGCTGCATCACCGCTTGGTATGATAACTGCTTGGCATCTGACCGCAAGGCACTACAGAGGGTAGTGCTTACGGCCCAGTACATCACAGGGGCCAAGCTCCCTGCCACCCAGGACCTCTATGCCAGGCGGTGTCAGAGGAAGGCCCAAAAAATGGTCAAAAACTCCAGCCACCCAAGCCACAGACTGTTCGCTCTGCTCCAGCACGACAAGTGGTACCAATCCACAAAGTCTGTAACTAAAAGGATCGTGAACGGCTTCTACCACCAAGCTATAAGACTTCTAAACAAGACTCCTAAATAGCTAATCAAATGGTTACCCATCTGCATTCACACTTTTTTGCACTAACTATCTTGCACTGACTATGCAAACACACTGACACCCCAACACACACACACACACACACACACACACACACACATACACACAGACACACACACACACGGACTACATACAGTTGAAGTCAGAAGTTTACTTACATACACCTTAGCCAAGTACATTTAAACTCCGTTTTTCACAATTCCTGACATTTAATCCTAGTAAAAATTCCCTGTGTTAGGTCAGTTAGGATCACCACTTTATAATAGTAGAGAGAATGATTTACTTCAGTTTTTATTTCTTTCATCACATTCCCAGTTGGTCAGAAGTTTACATACATTCAATTAGTATTTGGTAGCATTGCCTCTAAATTGTTTAACTTTGGTCAAACGTTTTGGGTAGCCTTCCACAAGTTTCCCCCAATAAGTTGGGTGAATTTTGGCCCATTCCTCCTGACAAAGCTGGTGGACCTGAGTCAGGTATTTAGATCTCCTTGATCGCACACGCTTTTTCAGTTCTGCTCACAAATGTTCTATAGAATTGAGGTCAGGGCTTTGTGATGGCCACTCCAATACCTTGACTTTGTTGTCCTTAAGCCGTTTTGCCACAACTTTGGAAGTATGCTTGGGGTCATTGTCCATTTGGAAGACCCATTTGCAACCAAGCTTGAACATCCTGTAACGGTCGTCGTATGAAGGCCCAACTCACGCCCTGACCATACTAAAACAAAGACATAATAAAAGAACTAAGGTCAGAACGTGACACATTGATGTCTTGAAATGTTGCTTCAATATATCCACATCATTTTCCTACCTCATGATGCCATCTAGTTCGTGAAGTGCACCAGTCCCTCCTGCAGCAAAGCATCCCCACAACATGATGCTGCCACCACCGTGCTGCACGGTTGGGATGGTGTTCTTCTGCTTGCAAGCCTCCCCCTTTTTCCTCCAGATATAACGATGGGCATTATGGCCAAACAGTTCTAATTTTGTTTCATCAGACCAGCGGACATTTCTCCAAAATGTACTACATTTGTCCCCATGTGCAGTTGCAAACTGTAGTCTTGCTTTTTTATAACGGTTTTGGAGCAGTGGCTTCTTCCTTGCTGAGCGGCCTTTCAGGTTATGTCGATATAGGACTTGTTTTACTGTTGTACCTGTTTCCTCCAGCATCTTCACAAGGTCCTTTGCTGTTGTTCTGGGATTGATTTGCACTTTTCGCACCAAAGTACGTTCATCTCTAGGAGACAGAACCCGTCTTTTTCCTGAGCGGTCTGACAGCTGCGTGGTCCCATGGTGTTTATACTTGCGTACTATTGTTTGTACAGATGAACTTGGTACCTTCAGGCATTTGGAAATTGCTCCCAAGGATGAACCAGACTTGTGGAGGTATACAATTTTTTTTCTGAGGTCTTGGCTGATTTCTTTTGATTTTCCCATGATTTAAAGCAAGGAGGCACTGAGTTTGAAGGTAGGCCTTGAAATACGTCCACAGGTACACCTCCAATTGACTCAAATTATGTCAATTAACAGAACCTTCTGAAGCCATGACATCATTTTCTGGAATTTTCCAAGCTGTTTAAAGGCACAGTCAACTTAGCGTATGTAAACTTCTGACCCACTGGAATTGTGATACAGTGATTTATTAGTGAAATTATCTGTCTGTAAAGAATTGTTGGAAAAATGACTTGTGTCATGCACAAAGTAGATGTCCTAACAACTTGCCAAAACTATAGTTTGTTAACAAGACATTTGTGGAGTGGTTGAAAAATAAGTTTTAATGACTCCAACCTAAGTGTATGTAAACTTCCGAATACAACTGTACGCCCACACAGACGGACATGCACCTTCACGCATACTGACGCCACACACTCACACACAATTTCACACTCACCACATACACTGCAGCTACAATATTGTGTATTCTCTTTCCTGTTGCCTAGTCACTTTACCCCTAACTACAGGATATGTACAGTACATAGCTACCTCGTACCCCTGCACATTGACTCGGTACTGGTACTCCCTATATAAAGCCATGTTATTTTTGTTATTTACTGTGTATTTATTCCTTGTGTCACTATTTACATTTTTTTTTTAATTGCTTTTTATTTTTATCTCTGCATTATTGGAAATGGACCCATGAAAAAACATTTTACTGTTAGTCTACAAAGCATCTGACAAATATAATTTTATTTGATTTGATTTCATGGAGTCCATGAAGGGAGAAACTTCATGGACAAAAGTGGTATGCAACTTAGGTGCAAAATAATGATTGATTAACAGTCAAACAGCCAAACAAATGGATTGTGTTAGAGTTGTCATGATGCTTGCATCTAATCCGAAGTAGATCATGTTAAAGTGTTCTGTACATTACTGTGGTCTTTTTAAGCTTCAATATGAGCTCTTAAACTTAGCATAAGTTTAGCTGTGTGGGCTAATATAGTACGAATATTTGCCTTCGGATAAATTGATCCAATGGCCAAAGAGTAAGTTAAGCAAATGGTTGATCCAATGGCATGTAGAGCAAATTGAAGTGTTTTCTTCCCATATGTATTTCAAGGCTTTATTGCTTGGATAAAAGGTAACAACAGGGCCTGGCCTATGTTAAAAGTGTTTTAAAAAGTACTGTGTTTGTTAGGTGTTAAGACTGTGTTAAAAGATGCAAAAAAAATATTTAAAAGACAAAAAAATTATCGCGATTGTGTTGAATTGTGTTTGGGAAACAAAGATAGACATGGTTCCAAATGGGCAAAAACTGGTTGAATCAACAGTGTTTCCATGTCATTTTGACCCAAAATATCAATGTGATGATGTTGAGTCAACGTGGAAAACTGATTGGATTTGCAAAAAGTCATCAACATCAGGGCATGTCCTGTTTTTTCACCCAACTTTTAACTTAAATCCAAGGACATGGTGACATTTGTTGTTGATTTCACGTTGAATTCACGTTAGATGACAACGAAACCAATTGTAAATCCAAACGAGATGTTGAATTTATGTCTGTGCCCAGTGGGTTTTAAAAATGTAGTGGTAATATTTCCTTCAGTACATACATTTGTAACTCAACTTACCCCATATCCGGTGTACTGTAAGTTGTGCCAAGAGACCACTTTTTTTTGGATAAGCTATCATTTCAAACTGTAATGTTTACATTAATTCTGATGATTTCCCGGGATACACAACATCCTGACACGTGTAGATATCTTTGTTAGAACGAATACTATATTTCCCTTGACTGAGTGATGCTGAATGTAAAAGATTGCTCAACTTACCCCACTCTCCCCTACTGCTTGGTTACAGAGGACAATGCAAAAAGGACAATGCAAAAATAATATATCAGAGCCATCTGAATTTGGTTTCACAGTAGTGTGAAAATTGTATAAGAATGTCTATTAGGGATGCCCACCTCAAATGATCTCAGTGAGATCCAAGCCCATCATTTTTTTGTCACAGCCATTAGTCTCTGTGAATCTGTCAGGGCCCACTCAGACCACAGCCAATAGAGGAAAATGTAGTGTTGACTCTCCGGCCCGTCCCTGTAGAGATGTAAATCTTGTTTTTCTCCTGGTGACCACCGAGCTCCCAGGAAAATACAACATTCTCCAAATGACACGGTTGTAGACTTCCGATTACAACCCTGTCACTTATCCTCTAGTGTGTAAACACATGACTGGCAGAGGGAGAGATGGAGCGAGAGAGAGATGGGTAGAGACTGATAAATGGAGAGAGAAGTGAAAAAGGTAGAGCGGGAGAGCAGGACTGACTGTGACAGGGTGAGGGAGAGAGACAGAGAGAGAGAGAGTTGAAAAATGTACAACAGGAGAGAGGGGCTGACTATGACAGGGTGAGGAAGAGGGAGAGAGACAGAGATAGAGAGAGGTGAAAAATGTACAACAGGAGAGCGGGGCTCACTATGACAGGGGGAGGGAGAGGGAGAGAGACAGAGAGAGAGAGGTGAAAAATGTACAACAGGAGAGCGGGGCTGACTATGACAGGGTGAGGGAGAGGGAGAGAGACAGAGAGAGAGAGAGGTGAAAAATGTACAACAGGAGAGTGGGGCTGACTATGACAGGGTGATGGAGAGAGACAGAGATAGAGAGAGGTGAAAAATGTACAACAGGAGAGCGGGGCTCACTATGACAGGGTGAGGGAGAGGGAGAGAGACAGAGAGAGAGAGGTGAAAACTGTACAACAGGAGAGCGGGGCTGACTATAACAGGGTGAGGGAGAGATACAGAGAGAGAGAGCGGGCAAAAGAAAGAGAGTTAGAAAGATAGAGTGAGATAAGAAAAGAGAGAGACAGAGACTAGGGTGTGTGGGCTGCTTTTTATTTGCTACCAGGCTGTGGAGTCAGACCACTGGCCGAGAAGGCTATCATAAAGCACCAAGCCAATGGGATGCTGTTGTCCATTTTTAGCCTGGAATCCAATCCTCCCGGATAGCTTTTTTACAGTTTTCTCTCTGGTTGTTGGGCAGTATCAACTGTATACTGTAAATAGAATTCCTACAATGGACATTCCCATTCAAGTCAAATGGTCTGTGGTGGATTGGCACCACAGCTGCTTGAAACACTTCCTGTCGTCGCCCTATATGTACACTTTCATACAGTGTGATTGACATATTACTGACAGTCAACACCACACCCAGACAGAAAATGTGATTGTTAAAAAAAATGGTTAGTTAGTGTTCTCGTTAGAAGCAGATGTGGATCGTTTATTTTGCTATGGGAGAGTTAGAAACAACTGAAATATGGCCGTAAATCATAGCTGTTATAATGTTTGTCCATCATCCATGTATGGCAGCCCAGCCCCTGAAGTGAATCTTCTCACCGTATGCAAGGATTTGCTGTGTTGTCTTAGGAATGCAGCATTCTGTGTTGATCTTGCCAACCCCCATTGTCACACCTCTGAGAAGCAGATTTCATAAAAGATGTCAAGAATGGCCTTACATTTGATTCGACTAGGGTTGAAATGATTCATTACTGGCAATATGTTGGCATGCATAAGAAAAAAATGAAGAAGATATTAATTCTAGAGCTTGTTGTATTTTTACTTGGGAAAAATGTACTTTGACACAGCAAACTAGCGTTCAACATGCTTGATATGACTGTGAAGTCCCAGAGGACATCGGAGCACGAAATAGAGCAGTTGCAATCAGAACTTGAAGCGGGCGAAAACAAGCATGGTTTGACTAGGTCATCCCTACATGACCCGCAGAGAGATTTGTTAGAATGGAGCACACATAGGCTCTAAAGTGATTTGTATGTTTTGGATACAGATAGCGGGATGGAAGCACAGTCAGTCCAACCTACGGGTGTGGTGTGCGAGTCAACGCTGTTTGCTGGTATGCCATTGGGCTAAGCTACCAAAATAGCTCCCATTGCAGCTGTTGGGACAGGTACAGAGGCTAATCCCAAACAGCTCACAAAGCGTTGTTGTGATTTGTGTGAAAAGGAATGGGAAGATGGTCAGGCATTGTTGGAACCCTCCATTTTTGATGGCGACATAGGTTACTTTTGTGAATGTGCTTTCTTTGTTGTATACAGAGTGCTCGATAAAATGTAATGGCTCATGTTAAGACACAAAGAATAGTTTCTTTTGCTATGTGTGGTGCACATGGCTAAGTCCATCTGAATGTGTGTGTGCTATGAAAAGTCCTGACTTTTATTGTCACAAAATTACCTTAGAACGTTCCCCATTGGTCTGCTAATGTTGGATGCTGTAAACTGAACTAGTACATTTTATTTTGAAATTGCTTGTGAAACCACTCAAACCTACATTGTAATTCTCACACGTTTATGTTCATCTGACTGATTTGATTAAACTCCATATGCTTTTGACCAATCCAGTCAGATACACTGACAATTGTATGTTTATTGAATTGTGGATTAATCTGGGATGTACCTTCAGTTATGTGTTTTGCTCTTACAAGAACAATTGGAGCATTCCTTTCTAGCTTGCTTGCAGGAAAGGTGTTACCTTAGTGCATTTGCACGTCTAAAGACGGAGACAATATTGAGCGCCAAAAAGGACACTCCTGAAGAGATGCTGCTAGGACCATGAACTGCTGGTCTGAATATTGTCTACAGCGACTACAGTGCTAGGCGTCCGGTTTTGAACACTTCTGTCTTATGTAGGGCAGTCCAGGCCCAGCAGTGACTCGACTTATCAACTGTATGGTAGAATAGGATATGCATTGTCTTAGGTATTCAACATTCTCTGTGTTTCTTGCTAACCCCCATTGTCACACCTCTGAGAAGCAGACGTTACATGTGTGATTGGAGGTTAACTTTACGGTAATACTATTGGTCACCAACTCAGGTTTTGAATCCAAACAACTCAGATGCTTATAAAAGGGTCTAAGATTAATTGTGTTCTTTCTCTTATTTCTTCCGAAACTGCCGAGGTGAGATACTCTTTATTTATTTATCTCTACACCCCAAGAACATTTGGGGCATGGACTTTCAACCTATGCTTTCTCTCTGTCTCTCTCTCTGACCATGCTTAGAATGATGCCTTGTAATGCTTATTAATACCTTGTAAGCGTTATGCCTTGTATGTGAATCCATTCATTTTACAAAGTGAGTAAATACACACGTAGTTAGAATTAAATTCTCAGACAATTCTTCATTGCATATTAATGTACAGTGGCTTGTGAAAGTATTCACCCCCCTTGGCATTTTTCTTATTTTGTTGCCTTACAACCTGGAATTAAAATATTTGTTGTATAATTTGATTTACACAACACGCCTACCACTTTGAAGATGCAAAATATTTTTTATTGTGAAACAAACAAGAAATAAGACAAAAAAAACAGAAAACGCATGCATAACTATTCACCCGCCAAGTCAACACTTTGTAGAGCCACCTTTTGCAGCAATTACAGCTGCAAGTCTCTTGGGGTATGTCTCTATAAGCTTGGCACATCTAGTCCCTGGGACTTTTGCCCATTCTTCAAGGCAAAACTGTTTCAGCTCCTTCAAGTTGGATGGGTTCTGCTGGTGTACAGCAATCTTTAAGTCATTCCACAGATTCTCAATTGGATTGAGGTCTGGGCTTTGACTAGACCATTCCAAGACATTTAAATGGTTCCCCTTAAACAACTCGAGTGTTGCTTTAGCAGTATACTTAGGGTCATTGTCCTGCTGGAAGGTGAACCTTTGTCCCAGTCTCAAATCTCTGGAAAACTGAAGCAGGTTTCGCTCAAGAATTTCCCTGTATTTAGCGCCATCCATCATTGCTTCAATTCTGACCAGTTTCCCAGTCCCTGCCGATGAAAAACATCCCCACAGCATGATGCTGCCACCATCATGCTTCACTGTGAGGATGTACTCGGGGTGATAATAGATGTTGGGTTTGCGCCAGCCATAGTGTTTTCCATGATGGCCAAAAAACTCAATTTTAGTCTCATCTGACCAGAGTACCTTCTTCCATATGTTTGGGGAGTCTCCCACATGCCTTTTGGCAAACACCAAATGTATTTTTTATTTATTATTTATTTTTTTAAACAATGGATTTTTTCTGGACACTTCTATAACCCTTCCTTCAGGGTTATCTTTGGTATCTTTGTTGCTTCTCTGATTAATGCCTTCCATGCCTGGTCTGTGAGTTTTAGTGGGCGTCCCTCTCTTAGATTTAATGGTGCTCCGTGGGATGTTCAAAGTTTCGGATATTTTTTTCTAACCCAACCCTGATCTGTACTTTTCTACAACTTTGTCCTTGACCGGTTTGGAGAGCTCCTTGCTCTTCATGGTGCCGCTTACTTGGTAGTGCCCCTTGCCTAGTGGTGTTGCAGACTCTGGGGCCTTTCAGAACTGGTGTATATATACTGAGATCATGTGACACTTAGAATGCACAGAGGTGGACTTTATTTAATTCATTATGTGACTTCTGAAGGTAATTGGTTGCACCAGACCTTCTTTAGGGGCTTCATGGCAAAGGGGGTGAATACATATGCACTCACCAATTTTCCATTTATTTATTTCTTTGAATTTTTTGAAACAAGTTATTTTTTTCATTTCACTTCACCAATTTCGATTATTTTGTGTATGTCCATTACATGACATCCCCCAAAAATCCATTTAAATTACAGGTTGTAATGCAACGAAATAGGAAAAACGCCAAGGGGGATGAATACTTTTGCAGGGCACTGTAAGTCAACCATAGACTCGTGCATGTTGGTAATTACCTTTATGGAATCAGATAAACATTTTTATAGGCTTGTTGCTGAGTCGCATGTAATGTGTACTGTGCATTCAGAAAATATTCAGACCCCTTGACTTTTTCCACTTTTTGTTATGTTACAGCCTTGTTTTAAAATGTATTTAATTGTTTATCCCCTCATCAATCAACACAAAATACTCTATGAAGACAAGGCAAAAACAGATTTTTTTGTTGCTAATTTATTAAAAAGTTAAAACTAAAATATTACATTTACATAAATATTCAGACCCTTTACTCAGCACTTTGTTGAAGCACATTTGGCTGCGATTACAGCCTTGAGTGTCATGCTGTCTTGTCTCTGTCCTTTCCCTTCACCCTGTCTCCCTCTGCTGGTCGTGTTAGGTTACCTTTTCTCCCCCGCTTTCCCCCAGCTGTCCCTTGTCTCCTCTAACTACCCATTCACCCCGTTCCCCACCTGTTCCCTTTTTTCCCTCTGATTAGGTCCCTATATCTCTCTCTGTTTCTGCTCCTGTCCTTGTCGGATTCTTGTTTGTTTGTGTTTCATGCCTGAGCCAGACTATCGTCATGTTTGCTGTAACCTTGTCCTGTCCTGTCGGAATCTGCCGGTCTATCTGAGCCTACCTATGTTTGGTTATTAAAGAAGCTCTGTTTAAGTTAGTTCGCTTTTGGGTCCTCATTCACTCACCATAACAGAAGAATCCGACCAAGAATGGACCCAGCGACTTCGGATCCTCTCCACTCAGCCGTCGAGATCCAGGGAGCGATGCTAGGCAGACACAAGCAGGAATTGTCTGCTGCTCGACATGCCGTTGAGACCCTGGCCACCCAAGTCTCCAACCTCACAGAACAGGTTCACCATCTCCGCCTCGATCCACCGGCCACTTCCAGGGCTTTCGAATCTCCGGAGCCCAGAATCAATAACCCGCCGTGTTACTCTGGGGAGCCCACTGAATGCCGCTCGTTCCTCACCCAGTGTGATATTGTGTTTTCTCTCCAGCCCAACACTTACTCCAGGAGCACTGCTCGTGTCGCCTACGTCATATCTCTCCTTATTGGACGGGCTCGTGAGTGGGGCACGGCAATCTGGGAGGCAAGGGCTGAGTGTACTAACCAGTATCAAGACTTTAAGGAGGAGATGATACGGGTTTTTGATCGATCTGTTTTTGGGGAGGAGGCTTCCAGGGCCCTGTCTTCCCTATGTCAAGGCAATCGATCCATAACAGACTACTCTATTGAGTTTCGCACTCTTGCTGTCTCCAGTGGCTGGAACGAGCCGGCCTTGCTCGCTCGTCTTCTGGAGGTTTTCCGCGCAGAGGTAAAGGATGAGATTCTCTCCCGGGAGGTTCCTTCCAGCGTGGATTCCTTGATTGAACTCGCTATTCGCATTGAGCGACGGGTTGATCTTCGTCACCGAGCTCGTGGAAAGGAGCTCGCGCTCTCCGTCGCCTCCCTCTCCGCATCACTACCATCTTCCTCTGCCGGCTCGGGTGCTGAGCCCATGCAGCTGGGAGGTATCCGCATCTCGACTGAGGAGAGGGAACGGAGAATCACCAACCGCCTCTGTCTCTATTGCGGTTCCGCTGGTCATTTTGTCACTTCATGTCCAGTAAAAGGCCAGAGCTCGTCAGTAAGCGGAGGGCTACTGGTGAGCGCTACTACTCCTGTCTCTCCTTCAAGATCCTGCACTACCTTGTCGGTCCATCTACGCTGGACCGGTTCGTCAGCTTCCTGCAGTGCCTTAATAGACTCTGGGGCGGAGGGCTGTTTTATGGACGAGACCTGGGCTCGGGAACATGACATTCCTCTCAGACAGTTAAAGGAGCCCACGGCCTTGTTCGCCCTGGATGGTAGTCCTCTCCCCAGGATTCAGCGTGAGACGCTACCTTTAACCCTCACTGTTTCTGGTAATCATAGTGAAACCATTTCTTTTTTAATTTTTCGTTCACCTTTTACACCTGTTGTTTTGGGCCATCCCTGGCTAGTTTGTCATAATCCTTCCATTAATTGGTCTAGTAATTCTATCCTCTCCTGGAACGTCTCTTGTCATGTGAAGTGTTTAATGTCTGCTATCCCTCCTGTTTCCTCTGTCTCTTCTTCACAGGAGGAGCCTGGTGATTTGACAGGGGTGCCGGAGGAATATCACGATCTGCGCACGGTGTTCAGTCGGTCCAGGGCCACCTCTCTTCCTCCACACCGGTCGTATGATTGTAGTATTGATCTCCTTCCGGGAACCACCCCCCCCCGGGGTAGACTATACTCTCTGTCGGCTCCCGAACGTAAGGCTCTCGAAGATTATTTGTCTGTAGCTCTTGACGCCGGTACCATAGTCCCCTCCTCCTCTCCCGCCGGAGCGGGGTTTTTTTTTGTCAAGAAGAAGGACGGGTCTCTGCGCCCCTGCATAGATTATCGAGGGCTGAATGACATAACAGTGAAGAATCGTTATCCGCTTCCTCTTATGTCTTCAGCCTTCGAGATCCTGCAGGGAGCCAGGTTTTTCACTAAGTTGGACCTTCGTAACGCTTACCATCTCGTGCGCATCAGGGAGGGGGACGAGTGGAAGACGGCGTTTAACACTCCGTTAGGGCACTTTGAATACCGGGTTCTTCCTTTCGGCCTCGCTAACGCTCCAGCTGTCTTTCAGGCATTAGTCAATGATGTCCTGAGAGACATGCTGAACATCTTTGTTTTCGTTTACCTTGACGATATCCTGATTTTTTCACCGTCACTCCAGATTCATGTTCAGCACGTTCGACGTGTCCTCCAGCGCCTTTTAGAGAATTGTCTTTTTGTGAAGGCTGAGAAGTGCACTTTTCATGCCTCCTCCGTCACATTTCTCGGTTCTGTTATTTCCGCTGAAGGCATTAAGATGGATCCCGCTAAGGTCCAAGCTGTCATTGATTGGCCCGTCCCTAAGTCACGCGTCGAGCTGCAGCGCTTTCTCGGCTTCGCGAACTTCTATCGTCGTTTCATCCGTAATTTCGGTCAGGTGGCAGCTCCTCTCACAGCCCTTACTTCTGTCAAGACGTGCTTTAAGTGGTCCGTTTCCGCCCAGGGAGCTTTTGATCTCCTCAAGAATCGTTTTACATCCGCTCCTATCCTTGTTACACCTGACGTCTCTAGACAGTTCGTTGTCGAGGTTGACGCGTCAGAGGTGGGAGTGGGAGCCATCCTTTCTCAGCGCTCCCTCTCTGACGACAAGGTCCACCCATGCGCGTATTTTTCTCATCGCCTGTCGCCGTCGGAACGTAACTATGATGTGGGTAACCGCGAACTGCTCGCCATCCGGTTAGCCCTAGGCGAATGGCGACAGTGGTTGGAGGGGGCGACCGTTCCTTTTGTCGTTTGGACTGACCATAGGAACCTTGAGTACATCCGTTCTGCCAAACGACTTAATGCGCGTCAGGCGCGTTGGGCGCTGTTTTTCGCTCGTTTCGAGTTCGTGATTTCTTATCGTCCGGGCTCTAAGAACACCAAGCCTGATGCTTTGTCTCGTCTCTTCAGTTCTTCAGTAGCCTCCACTGACCCCGAGGGGATTCTCCCTGAGGGGCGTGTTGTCGGGTTGACTGTCTGGGGAATTGAGAGGCAGGTAAAGCAAGCACTCACTCAAACTCCGTCGCCGCGCGCTTGTCCTAGGAACCTTCTTTTCGTTCCCGTTCCTACTCGTCTGGCCGTTCTTCAGTGGGCTCACTCTGCCAAGTTAGCCGGCCACCCTGGCGTTCGGGGTACGCTTGCTTCCATTCGCCAGCGTTTCTGGTGGCCCACCCGGGAGCATGACACGCGTCGTTTCGTGGCTGCTTGTTCGGTCTGCGCGCAGACTAAGTCCGGTAACTCTCCTCCTGCCGGCCGTCTCAGGCCGCTTCCTATTCCCTCTCGACCGTGGTCTCACATCGCCTTAGATTTTGTCACCGGACTGCCTTCGTCAGCGGGGAAGACTGTTATTCTTACGGTTGTCGATAGGTTCTCTAAGGCGGCTCATTTCATTCCCCTTGCTAAGCTTCCTTCTGCTAAAGAGACGGCACAAATCATCATCGAGAATGTTTTCAGAATTCATGGCCTTCCGTCAGACGTCGTTTCGGACAGAGGTCCGCAATTCACGTCTCAATTTTGGAGGGAGTTTTGCCGTTTGATTGGGGCTTCCGTCAGTCTCTCTTCCGGCTTTCACCCCCAGTCTAACGGTCAAGCAGAACGGGCCAATCAGACTATTGGTCGCATCTTACGCAGTCTTTCTTTTCGCAACCCTGCGTCTTGGTCAGAACAGCTCCCCTGGGCAGAATACGCCCACAACTCGCTTCCTTCGTCTGCGACCAGGCTATCTCCTTTTCAGAGTAGCCTCGGGTACCAGCCTCCGTTGTTCTCATCTCAGTTCGCCGAGTCCAGCGTCCCCTCCGCTCAGGCTTTTGTCCAACGTTGCGAGCGCACCTGGAAGAGGGTCAGGTCTGCACTTTGCCGTTATAGGGCGCAGACTGTGAGAGCTGCTAATAAGCGTAGAACTAAGAGCCCTAGGTATTGTCGCGGTCAGAGAGTTTGGCTCTCCACTCAGAACCTTCCCCTTAAGACGGCTTCTCGCAAGTTGACCCCGCGGTTCATTGGTCCATTCCGTATCTCTCAGGTCATTAATCCTGTCGCAGTGCGACTTCTTCTTCCGCGATATCTTCGTCGCGTCCACCCGGTCTTCCATGTCTCCTGTGTTAAGCCCGTTCTTCGCGCCCCCGCTCGTCTCCCCCCCCCCCCCCCATCCTTGTCGAGGGCGCACCTATCTACAGGGTCCGTAAGATCTTGGACATGCGTCCTCGGGGCCGTGGTCATCAGTACCTAGTTGACTGGGAGGGGTACGGTCCTGAGGAGAGGAGTTGGGTTCCCTCTCGGGACGTGCTGGACCGTGCGCTGATTGATGATTTCCTCCGTTGCCGCCAGGTTTCCTCCTCGAGTGCGCCAGGAGGCGCTCGGTGAGTGGGGGGGTACTGTCATGCTGTCTTGTCTCTGTCCTTTCCCTTCACCCTGTCTCCCTCTGCTGGTCGTGTTAGGTTACCTTTTCTCCCCCGCTTTCCCCCAGCTGTCCCTTGTCTCCTCTAACTACCCATTCACCCCGTTCCCCACCTGTTCCCTTTTTTCCCTCTGATTAGGTCCCTATATCTCTCTCTGTTTCTGCTCCTGTCCTTGTCGGATTCTTGTTTGTTTGTGTTTCATGCCTGAGCCAGACTATCGTCATGTTTGCTGTAACCTTGTCCTGTCCTGTCGGAATCTGCCGGTCTATCTGAGCCTACCTATGTTTGGTTATTAAAGAAGCTCTGTTTAAGTTAGTTCGCTTTTGGGTCCTCATTCACTCACCATAACATTGAGTCTTTTTGGATATGACGCTACAAGCTTGGCACACCTGTATTTGGGGAGTTTCTCCCATTCTTCCCTGCAGATCCTCTCAAGCTCTGTCAGGTTGAATGGGGAGCGTCACTACACAGCTTTTTTCAGATCTATCCAGAGATGTTTGGTCAGGTTCAAGTCCGGGCTCTGGCTGGGACACTCAAGGACATTCAGAGACTTGTTCCGAAGCCACTTGTAGGGTCGTTGTAATGTTGGAAGGTGAACCTTCTCCCCAGTCTGATGTCCTGAGTGCTCTGGAGCACGTTTTCATCAAGGACCTCTCTGTACTTTACTCCGTTCATCTTTCCCTTGATTCTGACTAGTTTCCCAGTCCCTGCAGCTGAAGAAACTTCCCCACAGCATGATGCTGCCACCACCATGCTTCTATGTTGGGACAGTGCCAGGTTTCCTCCATACGTGACGGTTGGTATTCAGGCCAATCTTGGTTTCATCAGACAAGGGATTCTTCTTTCTCATGGTCTGAGAGTCTTTAGGTGTCTTTTGGCAAACTCCAAGCGGGCTGTCATGTGCCTTTTACTGAGGACTGGCCACTGTTCCATGAAGGCCTGAATGTTAGAGTGCTACAGAGATGGTTGTCCTTCTGGAAGGTTCTCCCATCTCCACAGAGGAACTCTGGAACTCTATCAGGGTGACCAACGGATTCTTTGTCACCTCCCTGACCAAGGCCCTTCTCTCCCAATTGCTCAGTTTGGCCGGGCGGCCAACTCTAGGTGTAAGTTGATTGAGAACCATACCCGGCCAAAACAAAGAAATACAAAACATAGAAAAAAGAACATAGAATGCCCACCCCAAATCACACCCTGACCAAACCAAAATAGTGACATAAAAAGCTCTAAGGTCAGGGCGTGACACTAGGAGGAGTCATGGTGGTTCCAAACTTCTTCCATTTAAGAATGATGGGGACCACGGTGTTCTTGGGGACCTTCAATGCTGCAAAAAATGTTTAGTACACTTCCCCCAGATCTGTGCCTCAACACAATCTTGTCTCGGAGCTCTACGGACAATTCCTTTGACCTCATGGCTTGGTTTTTGCTCTGACATGCACTGTCAACTGTGGGACCTTATATAGACAGGTGTTTGCCTTTCCAAATCATGTCCAATCAATAAAATTTACCACAGATGGACTCCATTCAAGTTGTTGAAAGATCTTGATGATGATCAGTGGAAACATGATGCACCTGAGCTCATTTTTGAGTCTCATTGCAAAGGGTCTACCTACTTATGGAAATAGGGTCATTTAAAAAAGTTTCTGAAAACCTGTTTTCGCTTTGTCATTATGGGTTATTCTGTGTCGATTTATGAAGATTTTTAAAAATGTAATCCAATTTAGAATTTGGCAGTAATGTAACAAAATGTGGGAAAAGGGAAGGGGTCTTAATACTTTATGAATGCACTGTATAATGTACTGCATGTTCACATATCAAATATTACTGTCCGCTACATCCACAAGGTCTTTGTCATCACCCATCCCCAGACCATTGGACAAGACAGTTAGTCCTTGAGGCTGGCTGAGCTCTTGGACTCCTGACTTAAACATGATAATTTTAGACTGTAGCCTTTTGAGGCCTTCTCACATGGTCTGGAGCAAGGACGGCATTTTGGAAATAAACGTGGAATTTAGCTTAATTGCAGTTTACAGATTTAGGAGGGGCAGCATTTTCTTCTTTATTTTCTTGCATAAGTAGAGAGCAAGCGGAGGCCAAAGACATGAGGTTTGGAAGCCACAGAAAGAGGTTACAAAACGTCAGAGAGAGAGGCAGAGAGCGAGAGAGACAAACAGGGAGAGAAAAGCAGAGGACATTAATGTTCAGAACTGGTTTTTCTAATTTGCTTGAGGCTGATGCTCAGCCCTATACTGCTCTTCATGAGAGATATTTCTCTCTTTCTCCTCTCTCTGTTCCTATCTACAGTGCCTTGCGAAAGTATTCGGCCCCCTTGAACTTTGCGACCTTTTACCACATTTCAGGCTTCAAACATAAAGATATAAAACTGTATTTTTTTGTGAAGAATCAACAACAAGTGGGACACAATCATAAAGTGGAACAACATTTATTGGATATTTCAAACTATTTTAACAAATCAAAAACTGAAAAATTGGGCGTGTACCTACCATAGGAGTCCCCTCGAAGCCTACCATTGACTATGTACATACCCAGCGTGTGACAGAGCTGCAGGAGTTGTGACCAGTTTTTGTTGTCATAGTTGTGCCTAAGGGGGACATATAGGGGAGGGAATGCTGTCACCTGCAGGCAGGTGTTTGTCCCCCTGTGTGCTGAGGGTGTCAGGTTCTTGTCCGGTTCTGGCATTTAGGTCGCCACAGACACATGTCCCTGGGCCTGGAAATGATTGATTTCCCCCTCCAGGATGGAGAAGCTGTCTTCATTAGAGTATGGGGATTCTAGTGGGGGGATATAGGTAGCACACAGGAGGACATTTTTCTCTGTTAAGATAATTTCCTTTTGAATTTCTAGCCAAATGTAAAATGTTCCTGTTTTGATTAATTTAATAGAGTGAGTTAGGTCTGCTCTATACCAAATTAGCATACCCTTTGAGTCCCTTCCCTGTTTCATACCTGGTAGTTTGGTGGATGGGACTACCAGCTCTCTGTAACCTAGAGGGCAACCAGTGGGTCCGTCTCCTCTATACCAGGTTTCTTGTAGGATGACAATGTCTGCATTACCGATTTCTTGGTGAAGTCCGGGTTCCTGCTCTTTAGGCCAAAGGCAGATGACCTCAGGCCTTGGATATTCCAGGATGATATAGTGAAGGCTTTTTGTTCCATAAAGTGTCCAATGTTGTTGGTCGTGGTTTAGCCTCAGGCCAGTAAGTGTGAGCAGAGCCTGCTGAGCATCTGGTACATGCCATTGGCTTGGGCGAGTGTAAGAGTGGGGGTTGGGCCTGTTTGCCCGCTCACTACCTGGGCGCATGTGTGACTTCCATGTTGAGGCCCTCTTTGCGGGGTGGGGTGCATGGGGTGGGCAGAAGTGGCATAGGTCTGATCTGAGGGGGCCTAAATGGGGTGTGGGCATGGTTGACGTGGTGGGGTGTTGATTGGTTGGGGTGGGGGTGTGGATGTGCCTGGGGGTGCTGTGGTCTGGATGTAATTCCTCTTGGCGTGGGTCCTCTATGTGTAGGTCCAGGGGGGGTTCCTGCAGGTCTTGGAGGGTGTCTCACTGGTCTGGGTGGGGTGTCTATTGATCTGTTGCTCCTGTGTGAATTGTTGGGGATGCGTTTGAGAGCGATGTCCTTTAGAGTCCGGGCAAAGGTGGGCACTGCTGCCTTGTAGAGGTGGACGTGGTCATAGAGGCTGTTCAAGTCCACGTTGGAGTGGTGGGCCAGGAAAACATTTTGTTTTGAGGCACAGTCACGGGAAATACTTGCGTTTACCTGCTGTATTGTGGCAGAGTGAAAGTCTTTTCGTGGTAGCAGGGTGGAGATAACCACTTGTGCGTTGGGGAAAGTAGAAGAAGCCTTTTCAATCACTCCCTTCAGTGCTGTGGCCACCCTTTCCTGCTGTGCTCTCAGGTTGTTTGTGCCTGTGTGTATTATTATGTGGCTAGGTGAGCCTGGTTGGTCCTCAGACAGAAGGTCTAGGGTGCGCTGGGTTTTGGACACCAGAGTTCAGACACACTGTGTTTGGGAAAACGTTTTTTTTTCTTCTATATATTTCCCATTTGAGTCCATAAGGAGTACAATCTGTGTCTTGTGTTTGTCCTCAGTGGGTGTGGGGAGCTGTCAGAAGGGCTATCAGGGTGTCTGACAGGGGGGGTGAGAGCCACTGGGCTTGGGGTTCTTCATTTGTCTGTTCTGCTGTGATGTCGACTCTATGGTCAGGGTCTGGTGTGGACTGTTCTGCTGTGGTGTCGAGACTTTTGTTGGGTGCTGAGGTGGGCTGTTCTGCTGGCTTCTCTGTGGGGGTGGCCACCTCTCTAGTGGGTTGTTCTCTGTCACACGCCATCCCCCTCAACCTTTCCTCCAGCAGTCTGATCCTCTCCTCTAGTGCTCTGTTCTTCTCCTGCTCCTGCTCTTTCTCCTGTTGAAGTTGTCTCACCACTGTCCAGAGTGCAGATATGTCTCTCTCCACCTCCAGCACTCCGGGTCTGGTTAAGGGGGTGTTGTTGTGCTGGACTGTTGTCTGGGTCTGTGCTGACTGAAGTGTAATCACCTGCTGTTCCAGCTCCACCTGCCTTACCTCCAGCTGGGTGAATTTATCCTTAATTTCAATGAGGGAGTAGTACTCTGTGCTGGGAGGTTGACTGTCCGCTGGGGATTGCTCGTCTGTGGGTTATATAATGAAGAGGTCTGGTATGACACGCTCGGGGTTGGGGTATCTTTATCAAGGGAGAGCTTCTCCTGCTGGGCTAATTCTTTAATTTGGTGAAAGTCCAACTGAAACTGTTTGGGGTTACCCTGTACCATTACTGTTCCGGACTTATAGAGGTTTATATTAGCTGACTCAGAGTCCTCGTTGTCAAGTATCCTGAGTTTCCACCCCTCGTTAAACCCCCCTCTCTTAACAAAGGGGTAGTGTGCTAATATAGCACTGTGCCATGCCAGGGGATAGTTTGTGTGGAAGATAGGTTTGCTGATGTTCCCATTTTTGTAACAGTCAGCAAAAAGTGTCTCTTGATTTTTCATAAGGATCTTCATTTTGTAATCTTTTCTTGCCTTGTCATTCTTTACATACACAGGGTAGTGTATTTTAATTACCTCTGAACAGCGGGAGGGAGCTTCTAAGGCCTCTCCATTTGGTTGGAGTAGACTGTTTGACTCTCCTGCCATTGTTGGGCTAATGGGCTTTGACACCTCTCACTTGACACATCAGTGCTAGTTGAAGCTGTATCAAGCTTGGCAGAATTATGTTAGAATTCAGTCCTTATAAAGTAATGTTGTGTATTTTTCTTCTTGGCTTTTGGAAATAGAATATAGTTTCAGACTAAACATTACTCACTCAGTTCCAGGTTTTCAGGTTTCTGTTGTTTTCCAGAGAATTTGCTGTATAGAATAATAATCCTTGGTAGTTCTGAACCTTCCAGGTGATTCTGTAATTCCGTCCAAAATCAGGTTGAATGTTTTGAGTTTTGATTTGAAGTGAGGGTTATGTTGTAGAGGGTAGCATCCTGTATGTGTTCCTGACAAAAAAAAATCCAAGTTTATCTAACTCTAAATCTATCTTTTTGTGAGAAAATGCTGAAAAATGCAGGAGCCCATCTGATCTTGACCTCTGCTCTGATCTCTCTCTCCCTTCCTATCTATATTAGCTCTCTCTCCTTTCCTATCTATATTCTCTCTCTCTTTCTCTCTCTCTCTCCCTTCCTATCTATACTCTCTCTCTCCCTTCCTATCATACACTCTCTCTCCCTGCCTATCTATTATCTCTCTTCCTTCCTATCTATTCTCTTGCTCCCTCTCCCTTCCTATCTAGTATCTCTCTCCCTCCCTATCTATTATCTCTCCCTCCCTTCCTATCTATTCTCTCTCTTTCCCTTTGTTCCTATCTATTCTATTTCTCTCTCTTCCTATCTATTCTCCCCCTCCCTTCCTATCTATTATCTCTCTCCCTCCCTTCCTATCTATTCTCTCTCTCTCTCCCCCCCTTTGTATCTATTCTCTCCCTCCCTTCCTATCTATTCTCTCTCTCCCTCCATTCCTATCTATTCTCTCTCTCTCCCTTCCTATCTATTCTCTCCCTCCCTACCTATCTATTCTCTCTCTTTCCCTCCGTTCCTATCTATTCTCTGTCTCTTTCTCCCTCTCTATCTCCCTTTATATCTTTCTTTTATCTCTCTCTCTCCCTTCATATCTATATTATCTCTCTCTTTCTCTCCCCCTTCATATCTATACTCTGTCTCCCTTCCTATCATACTCTCTCTCTCTCCCTTCCTATATATTATCTCTCTCTCTCTGTCTCTCCTAACTATGCAGATCCATCATGTTTATGATGCTATAGCCAGGCTATTAGCTCCACACAATAAAACTATCCTGTTAGTGTTTTAACTGCTTTCTCTACTGCTTTCCCCCCTGTGAGGTGGTGGGATAACCAAACGTGCCTAGATCTTGCACAGGCCTTGTCAAACATCTCATTTGTTCATTAGATAACAGTGAAGGTACTCTTACAGTTGTTGTTAGGGTTCTATCACCTCTCTCCATCCTGCTCTTTGTCCCTCTAATCCACATCAATAACAGTGGAGGAGCTCCCATTAGAGTAACATGGTTATATCACTCTCCTGCTCTCTGTTTGGACTCATCAGACCAAAGGACAGATAGCGACCGGTCTATGTCCATTGCTCGTGTTTCTTGGCCCAAGCAAGTCTCCTCTTCTTATTGGTGTCCTATAGTAGTAGTTTCTTTGCAGCAATTTGACCATCGAGGCCTGATTTACTCTCCTCTGAAGAGTTGATGTTGAGATGTGTCTGTTACTTGAACTCTGTGAAGCATTTATTTGGGCTGCCATTTCTGAGGCTGGTAACTCTAATAACATTCTGAGGCTGTTAACTCTAATGAACGTATCCTCTGCAGCAGAGGTAACTCTGGGTCTTATTTCCTGTGGCGGTCCTCATGAAAGCCAGTGTCATCGTAGCACTTGATGGTTTTTGCAACTGCACTTGAAGAAACTTTAAAAGTTTTTGATTTTACATATTGACTGACTTTCATGTCTTAAACTAATGATGGACTGTCATTTCTCTTTGCTTATTTGAGCTGTCCTTGTCATAATATAGACGGGGTCTTTTACCAAACAGGCTATCTTCTGTATACTACCTCTACCTTGTCACAACACAACTGATTGGCTCAAAAGCATTAAGAAGGAAAGAAATTCTACAAATTAACTTTTAACAAGGCACACCTGTTCATTTTCATGCATTCCAGGTGGCTACCTGATGGCACTGGTTGAGAGAATGCCAAGAGTGTGCAAAGCTGCAAATAATCTCAAATATAAAGTATATTTAGATTTGTTTAACACTTTTTTGGTTACTACATGATTCCACATGTGTTATTTCATAGATGTTATGTCTATACTATTGTTCTAAAATGTAGAAAATAGTAAAAATAAAGAAAAACCCTTGAATGAGTAGGTGTGTCCAAATTGTTGACTGGTACTTTAAATTAAATATACAGTGGGGCAAAAAAGTATTTAGTCAGCCACCAATTGTGCAAGTTCTCCCACTTAAAAAGATGAGAGAGGCCTGTAATTTTCATCATAATAACACTTCAACTATGACAGACAAAATGAGAAAAAAAATTACTGAATTTATTTGCAAATTTTAGTGGAAAATAAGTATTTTGTCACCTACAAACAAGCAAGATTTCTGGCTCTCACATACCTTCTTTAAGAGGCTCCTCTGTCCTCCACTCGTTACCTGTATTAATGGCACCTGTTTGAACTTGTTATCAGTATAAAAGACACCTGTCCACAACCTCAAAACAGTCACACTCCAAACTCCACTATGACCAAGACCAAAGAGCTGTCAATGGACACCAGAAACAAAATTGTAGACCTGCACCAAGCTGGGAAGACTGAATTTGCAATAGGTAAGCAGCTTGGTTTGAAGAAATCAACTGTGGGAGCTATTATTAGGAAATGGAAGACATACAAGACCACTGATATTCTCCCTCGATCTGGGGCTCCACGCAATATCTCACCCCGTGGGGGCAAAATGATCACAAGAGCAGTGGGAAAAAATCCCAGAACCATACGGGGGGGACCTAGTGAATGACCTGCAGAGAGCTGGGACCAAAGTAACAAAGCCTACCATCAGTAACACACTACGCCGCCAGGGACTCAAATCCTGCAGTGCCAGACGTGTCCCCCTGCTTAAGCCAGTACATGTCCAGGCCCGTCTGAAGATTGCTAGAGAGCATTTGGATGATCCAGAAGAAGATTGGGAGAATGTCATATGGTCAGATGAAACCAAAATATAACTTTTTGGTAAAAACTCAACTCGTCGTGTTTGGAGGACAAAGAATGCTGAGTTGCGTCCAAAGAACACCATACCTACTGTGAAGCATGGGGGTGGAAACATCATGCTTTGGGGCTGTTTTTCTGCAAAGGGACCAGGACGACTGATCCGTGTAAAGGAAAGAATGAATGGGGTCATGTATCGTGAGATTTTGAGTGAAAACCTCCTTCCATCAGCAAGGGCATTGAAGATGAGACGTGGCTGGGTCTTTCAGTATGACAATGATCCCAAACACACCGCCCGGGCAACAAAGGAGTGGCTTCGTAAGAAGCATTTCAAGGTCCTAGAGTGGCCTAGCCAGTCTCCAGATCTCAAACCCATAGAAAATCTTTGGAGGGAGTTGAAAGTCCGTGTTGCCCAGCAACAGCCCCAAAACATCACTGCTCTAGAGGAGATCTGCATGGAGGAATGGGCCAAAATGCCAGCAACAGTGTGTGAAAACCTTGTGAAGACTTACAGAAAACGATTGACCTCTGTCATTGCCAACAAAGGGTATATAACAAAGTATTGAGATAAACTTTTGTTATTGACCAAATACTTATTTTCCACAATCATTTGCAAATAAATTCATTAAAAAATCCTACAATGTGATTTTCTGGATTTTATTTTCTCGTTTTGTCTGTCATAGTTGAAGTGTACCTATGATAAAAATTACAGGCCTCTCTCATCTTTTTAAGTGGGAGAACTTGCACAATTGGTGGCTGACTAAATACTTTTTTTGCCCCACTGTATGTATCTGTAGGCCAGTAGAAGCTGCTGAGGGGAGGATGGCTGATAATAATGATTGGAATGGAGTGTACTTGCTGGAATGGAGTGAATGGAATGGTAGCAAACACGTGTTTGATACCATTCCATTTACTCCATTCCGGGCATTATTTTGAGCCGTCCTCCCCTCAGCAGCCTACACCGCTATGGGCATAAATTCTAAATGGTGGTTGTTTTGAATAGTGTGGCTGTGTACAGTGTAATTAACGACATGTGAAATGATATCATGGGATATTGTGGACTAGATTTCACTAACAGGCCTTTGGAGTAGCTGTAATGGATGCCTTTCAGATGGAGCACCAGTAAACTGTCTTGGGTAGACTTTGACCCAGTTCTGAGGAAGGACGAGGGGGTGGAAGTCTGAGTCTCGAATCTACCCCCAAGACATGGCATTTGCTTCCACATGGTGGAGGGTGTATGTGTGTGTGTCTGTGTGCGTACGGTATGTGTGTGGATATAACGGATTTATGCATTCTGTATATGTGTGCATCTGTGAATGTCTTCTCTCCCCCCACTGGGCTGCCTGGCCTCTGGGTGTAGAATGTCTTCTCTCCCCCCACTGGGCTGTCTCGCCTCTGGGTGTAAAAGGTATTATCTCCCCCCACTGGGCTGTCTAGCCTCTGGGTGTAAAATGTCTTCTCTCCCCCCACTGGGCTGTCTAGCCTCTGGGTGTAAAATGTCTTCTCTCCCCCCACTGGGTTGTCTAGCCTCTGGGTGTAAAATGTCTTCTCTCCCCCCACTGGGCTGCATGGCCTCTGGGTGTAGAATGTCTTCTCTCCCCCCACTGGGCTGCCTGGCCTCTGGGTGTAGAATGTCTTCTCCCCCCCCACTGGGCTGCATGTCCTCTGGGTGTAGAATGTCTTCTCTCCCCCCACTGGGCTGCATGGCCTCTGGGTGTAGAATGTCTTCTCTCCCCCCACTGGGCTGCCTGGCCTCTGGGTGTAGAATGTCTTCTCTCCCTCCACTGTGCTGCCTAGCCTCTGGGTGTAGAACGTCTTCTCTCCCCACTCTGGGCTGTCTAGCCTCTGGGTGTAGAATGTCTTCTCTCCCCCCACTGGGCTGCATGGCCTCTGGGTGTAGAATGTCTTCTCTCCCCCCACTGGGCTGCCTGGCCTCTAGGTATAGAATGTAGAGGGAGGGTCTGGGGGATCCATGACTGCATAGGACAATCCGTGAGTATAGGATAGCATGATATATAATGAACATACTATACTCAGAACACATACATGAATACAGACACACATAGACACACGCGTGCACACACACACGCACATTCTCTCACCCCCTCCACCTCCACCCTCATCTATCCCCCCAACACACAAACACAAACCTCACAGTGGGTTACGTACACACAAGGCAGGAGCAGGAATGCACACAGAGCTCAGATAAGAGTTTTATCTGGAGACAGATGATGTGAAATATGTCCATTAATAACCAGTGCTCTGTTGGAGAGGGTGTTGTCTTTGCAGCAATATATCAGCGCTGGTTAGAGGGTGTCACCGTAAGTTTAGTTCAAAGAGCCCCAGATCAAACAACAATCCCTCTCTATGGTTGCTAGGCTGGGAGGACCTGGGGGACAGGGGAAGGAGGGAGGGAGAGAGGTAGGTAGGGAGGGAAAGAAGGAAAAAGGGAGAGAGCGAGGGTGGCAAGGCTGGGTTGGGGGATGAAGTAGTGGGTCAACGAGATACACGGATAAGCTTAAGTGAAAAAAGGCTACCTCCGCGACTCGATAACAGATTAGTAAATTAGGTTGAAAGTGTAATAATGGTCTGTGCAGACTGTCACGTTTCTGCAGCTGTGGACTTTGAATTGAGCTTTAGGAAAGTTGAGGGACCAGATATGGTCAGGAGTGAGTAGGATGGCGACTAGCGAGGTAGAGGGATGATATAGAGGAGGGGAGGGGGGGAGTTGGTGGGACATGTCAATGGATGGATTGTCAATGGATGGATCGATAGAGAGAGTGAGATGGTATGGTCGGTGGGTGGATGGATGATTGAGGATTAGACAATTCAATAGGAGCTCTAGAGATGAGGGTCTACCAGTGACAGGAAGAGAGGTGTGTGTGTGTGTGTCATTATGGGGTATTGTAAAAAGTAGATGTGTGAATAAATCCTTGATAAGTCTTTGGTACAAAGCCTCCTTCCACCACCCAACTCTGAGCAATGGGCCCTTGTCACTGTGTTTGAATACATACTGTACAGCTTATGCAGTAATTCTGTCAGCTCTCTTACCACCACCTTTAAACTTGGACTTGTCCCATCTATGTTCCAACTCCACTGTTTGCTGTGTGGAGGCACCACTTTCAGAGTAGTGGATTGAAGGTGAATGTTTGGGAAGACAGCTGAGAGTGGGAAGCCAGGGCTGCGTTCAGCAGGGCACATCCGTGCTGTGGAATGTTTAGAAACAGGTTACGTTTGTAACGGTTCTCGTCCTCCTCTTCTGAGGAGGAGTAGCGAGAAGGATCGGAGGACCAATGCGCAGCGTGGTAAGTGTCCATAATGTTTTTTAATAAAGACAATAGAACACTCGCACAAAACAACAAACGATGACGTGAATATACAAAACTGAAAACAGTGGACCAAACACTCACACGGAAAACAAACACCCAGAACCCAAAAGTGAAACCTAGGCTACCTAAGTATGATTCTCAATCAGGGACAACAATTGACAGCTGCCTCTGATTGAGAACCATACTAGGCCGAACTCAAAAACCAACATAGAAAAACAAAAATAGACTGCCTACCCAACTCACGCCCTGACCATACTAAAATAAAGATATAATAACAGAATTAAGGTCAGAACATGACAACGTTGAACAAACAATCTTCGTTTCTTCCATCCATCTATAGTTATCTACACTTGAACCATCACCTCGTTATTATTCCCATGACCGTTGACACTCAAACTATCCTCCCGTACTTTCTCTGTGGTCTTCTCTCATCCATTACTACAGTAATAACCCCAAACTGGGGCTTTTAGGGTATCACAGATAACACTAACTGGGATTTACCTTTAATCAGCTTCTAGCTGCCACCAGGCAGAAATTAGATCTCCCTCTAACTCTTCTCATACACACAAACACACGCGGTGTATATGCATCAAGGTAAGACCCAGATGCAGACCGTGTCGAAGTAACAATGTTTATTACAGCAACAGGGGCAAAGGTACAGGACGGCAGGCAGTATCAGGGTCAGGTCAGGCAGAGGTCGGTAATCCAGAGGTGGGCAAAGGTACAGGACGGCAGGCAGGCTCAGGGACAGGGGCAGGCAGTGTGGTCAGGAGAGGTGGGTACAGTGTCAGGACAGGTAACGGTCAAAAACCAGGAGGACGAGAAAAGAGAGACTGGGGAAAGCAGGAGCTGACACAAAAACGCTGGTTGACTTGACAAACAAGACAAACTGGCAACAGAGAACACAGGTATAAATACACAGGGGAAAATACGGTAGATGGGCAACACCTGGAAGGGGTGGAGACAATCACAAAGAGAGGTGAAACAGATCAGGGTGTGACAGTACCCCCCTCTAGGTGTTTCACCTGGTGTCATACCAGGGCGCATACCTGGTTGACCGGGGTGCCAGGGGTGGAAGTCGGCGATGAGGGCTGGGCCAGGATGTCTCTAGCGGGGACCCAACACCTCTCCTCTGGGCCAAAACCCTCCAAATCAACCATTTACTGGAAACCCCTGCCCCGTAGTCGAACCCTCAGGAGGCGTCTCTTCGTGTATGCCGGATGGCCATCGACGACACATGGAGGAGGGGTTGGACTGGAAATAGAAGACAAAGGGCTGTTAGACACGGGCTTAATTCTAGACACATGGAATGTAGGATGAATATGAAGGGTACGGGGAAACAGAAGGCGGACAGCAGAGGGGCTAATGATCTTGGGTGGACAGCCATAACTTCTGCCCGAGACTATACCGGGGAGCCGGGGTCCAATGGCAATCCACTTGTCGTCGATACCTGGAGGTGGTCTTGAGGAGGGCCTACCAGGCTCTCCTCCAGGTACGTCGACAGCGGCGGACGAACATCTGGGCAGAAGGTATTCCTGCTCAGGGAAGAGCGGGGGCTGATACCCCAGGGAACACTCAGAGGGAGATAGGCCCATGGCAGATGGTATTTTGGGGAGAGGAATGAAGTGGGCTGCTTTGGAAAACCGATCCACCATGGTCAGGATGGTGGTGTTGCCATCAGACAGGGGAAGACCGGTGACAAAGTTCAGGGAGTGTTGAGACCAGGGATGGTGGGGGACAGGCAGAGGTTGGAGGAGCCCAGCCGGAATTTTCAGAGGAGTCTTGTTCTGTGCACACAACGTGCAAGCGGCAATGAATGCGGACACGTCAGGAACCATAGTCGCACAAAGGCCAGGGTCCGACGTGTGCCCAAGTGGCAGGCAAACCTGGAGAAGTGGGCCCACTCCAGGACCGCGGAGCGGACAGCGTCAGGAACAAACATCCAGTGATCAGGGCCCCCATCCGGGGTTTGTCTTGGTTACGCTGCGCCTCACGAACCTGCTTCCCTATTCCCCAGCTGAGTGCTGTCACCAGGCATGAAGTGGGAAGGATGGTCTTGGGTTCCAGATAGTAGTTGTGGGCTATAGCAGCAGGACAGGGCATCCGGCTTGGCATTCTTGGATCCCGGACAGTATGAGAGGGAGAAGTTGAACCAGATGAACAGCAGGGCCCATCTGGCTTGCCTGGAGTTGAGGTGCTAGGTGGTGCGGAGATACTCCAGGTTTTTGTGGTCGATCCACACAATGAACGGATTTTCTGCCCCTTCTAGAGAGTGCCTTCATTCCTCCAATGCCATCTTCACCATGAGAAGCTCCCGATTCCTCACATTGTATTTCCTCTGTAGAGCATCACCAATAGTTCAAAAATAGACATGTACTCACCAACAGGTGACCATAGCAACAGTCCTTGGCACTTTACAGAAATAACCAGACATACCATCCTGCTAACTCCTCTGAAAGGGACTCTAACATAAGTGGGGATGGAGAGGGGCTGAATTGGTATATTCAGCTCGAAAGCCAGTGTGGCGTCCAAAATGCTCTCCTCGGCCCCAGAGTCAATGAGGAATGGTTTGAAAAAGGGTGAGAGTAAGGGAAGCAGAAAAGTTCTCCAAATGGCCCACAAGAGTACTAGCTCCTACCTGCTAGCCTGGTCTTTTACCGGGCAAAAGGAATGAAAATGACCAAAAGTCTCACAATACGGACAGCTTCTTGTGTTGATCCTGTGTTCCGCTGGCCCAGCTCTAACTAGTTGCATAGGCTCTGGAAACAGTGCCTTGGACGTCTTTGTGACTGATGGGAAGGTTGGGAAACCTCGGGTGCTCTCGGCTATGGGACCATTGGGGACTTCAGGGATGACTCAGAGGCTAGGTGGAATCCCTGGACGTGTGAGCGAAATCACATTTCCTCTCCATCTGTTGTTCACGCAATGCGGATGGTCAAAGCAATGAGGGAGTCAAGATCCGTGGGTAACTCACGAGCAGCAAGCTCGTCCTTAACCTTTCTAGCGCAGCGGAACCCCTCGACAACATTCCGCTGAAAAGGCAGCGAGCGGAATTCAAAAATATTTTTTCGAAATATATAACTTTCACATATTAACAAGTCCAATACAGAAAATGAAAGATAAACATCTTGTTAATCTACCCATCGTGTCCAATTTCAAAAATGCTTTACAGTTAAAGCACAACATATGATTATGTTAGGTCACAGCCAAGTCGAAAAAACACAGCCGTTTTTCCAGCCAAAGATAGGAGTCACAAAAAGCAGAAAAATAGATAAAATGAATCACTAACCTATGATGATCTTCATCAGATGACACTCATGGGAACTCATGTTACACAATACATGTATGTTTTGTTCGACAATGTGCATATTTATATCCAAAAATCTCAGTTTACATTGGCGCCTTACGTGCAGTAATGTTTTGATTCCAAAACATCCGGTGATTTTGCAGAAATACTCATAATAAACATTAATAAAAGATACAAGTGTTGTTCACAGAATTAAAGATAGACTTCTCCTTAATGCAACCGCTGTGTCAGATTTCAAAAAAACTTTACGGAAAAAGCATAATCTGAGAACGGCGCTCAGAGCCCAAAACAGCCAGAGGAATATCCGCCATTTTGGAATCAACAAAGTTAGAAACAACACCATAAATATTCACTTACCTTTGATGATCTTCATCAGAAGGCACTCCCAGGAATCCCAGTTTGACAATAAATGACTGATTTGTTCCATAAAGTTCCATAATTTATGTCCAAATAGCCACTTGTTGTTAGCGTGTTCAGCCCAGTAATCCATCTTCATGAGGCGCAGGCACTTCATCCAGACAAAAACTCGAAAAGTTCTGTTACAGTCCTTTAGAGACATGTCAAACAATGTATTGAACCCCCCGTGTTTCACGGTTGGGATGGTGTTCTTCGGCTTGCAAGCTGTTTGTACAGATGAATGTGGTACCTTCAAGCATTTGGAAATTGCTCCTAAGGATGAACCAGACTTGTGGAGGTCTACAATGTTTTTTCTGAGCTTGGCTGAATTATTTTGATTTTCCCATGATGTCAAGCAAAAAGGCACTGAGTTTGAAGGTAGGCCTTGAAAGACATCCACAGGTACACCTCCAATTGACTCAAATTATGTCAATTAGCATATCAGAAGCTTCTAAAGCCATGACATAATTTTCCGGAATTTTCCAAGCTGTTTAACATTAGGAAAGTTGAGAAATAATATAGAAGGCCTAGCCTATTGAAAGCTGATGGGATGCTCCATTTAATAGAGTCCATCACTCTGTTTTCTCACACAATTGCATAGCATATAGAAATGTTGCACAACATGAGCTCATGGACTTTCATGAAGTGTTTGATTAGATTCTCGATTATATTGGCATTGACGTCAGAGTGATTAGAGGGACAATAGAGTGCTGAGTAACAAGCAGTTAGCAAGTTTGGTAGGCTACTAATGACCATCAGCAGCATCAGAGCATGGAGAATTCTAATTACCGTGACTAAATGGTCACATGGAATTTGACTACCGTTATGACTCGTGACCGATGTGGCGGTAATACAGTCATCTTAACAGCCCTAGTAAAGGCAAAGACCAAGTAAGCAGAATCCCTTTCCTTAAATGTATCCATTATGGAAAGAAAATTGCCTTTAATGTGTATGGATATTTCTATAATATTGGGTACCTTTTACTACACTGGATAACAAATGAACACCTTGTTACAGTTGTTATTAATAAATCATTGATAATAATCTGCCAATTGTTTTATATCATTACATTAAGATATAAAAGGGGGGGGGGCATAGCTATAGTAAATACAATTCACAAGTTTATTATAAACCTATGTTTAACCCTTTCTCATCATTGCTGTTTTGACGGATTTGTCCAATATCGTGTGACATCAAACATGACTTTTCTTGCATTTACGGCAGTGTTTTTTGTATAGAGATCTCATAAATGCAGTCTAAATATGTAAAATTGTAACGACTTTCCTCCTCTTCAGCTGAGGGGGAGTAAGGATCGGACCAAAGCGCAGCGTGGTAAGTGTTCATGATGATATTTAATTTCAAATTTTTCAAAACCGAAACAGTACACAACGTGTGGCCCAAACACTCACATGGAAACAAACACCCACAAACCAAAAGTGAAACCCAGGCTAACTAAGTATGATTCTCAATCAGAGACAACTAACGACACCTGCCTCTGATTGAGAACCATACTAGGCCGAACACAGACACCAAACATAGAAAAACAAACAGACTGCCCACCCCAACTCCCGCCCTGACTATACTAAATAAAGACAAAACAAAGGAAATAAAGGTCAGAACGTGACAGAATTTCAAACACAAAATCAACCATAAAGACCAGGGAGGTTTTCCAGTGCCTTGCAAAGATGTGCACCTATAGGGAGATGTATGGTCAGAACGTGACAAACATTTAGTTTCTCCTTATGTTATTGGTTGAAACCAGTTTTCATGGGTACACAAATCCCCCAAAATGTATTAATTAAATTGCGAAATGGAATGCTTCTAACCGAAAAAGTAACCTGAATCGATACTGTAATTAATGTGGTCTTTCAATAATTATACATACTGTACAGTGCCTTCAGAAACTATTCAAACACCATGACTTATTTCACATTTTGATGTGTTACAGCGTGAATTCAAAATGGATTCAATATAACTGTTTTCCTTTCCAATCTACACACAATACCCCATAATGACAAAGTGAAACATTTCTTTGACATTTTTGCACATTTACTGAAAGTGAAATTTTGAAATATCTCATTTACACAAGTATTCACACATTTGGCAGTTATTACAGCTGTGAGTCTTTTTGGGTAAGTCTCTACGAGCTTTTCACACCTGGATTGTACAATATTTGCCCATTATTATTATTTTGTATTAGTCTCACAGTGCCTGTAGGAAAGCAGACTCAACCAGGTTTTCCTCTAGGATTTTGCCTTTGCTTATAGCTTAATTCTGTATCTTTTTATTTAAAGAAAACTCTTTAGTCCTTGCTGATGACAAACATACACATAACATGATGCAGCCACCACCATTTTCTTTTTTAAATATGAAGAGTGGTACTCAATGATGTGGTTTGTTGGATTTGTCCCAAACATAACAAACAGAGTTACCTTCTTAGCCACATTTTTTGCCATGTTAATTTATTGCCTTATTACAAACAGGATGCGTGTTTTGGAATATTTTTATTCTGTACAGGCTTCCTTATTTTCAGTATGTAATTTATGTTAGTATTTATGTTAGTATTCTTTATTTAGTATAGTCAGGACGGGAGTTGGGGTGGGCAGTCTATGTTTGTTTTTCTATGTTTGGTTTCTGTTTCGGCCTAGTATGGTTCTCAATCAGAGGCAGGTGTCGTTAGTTGTCTCTGATTGAGAATCATACTTAGGTAGCCTGGGTTTCACTGTTGGTTTGGAGGTGTTTGTCGCCACATGGTACTGTTTCGGTTTTGTAGATTTCACGTTATCGTTTATTGTTCGAGTGTTCATTTGTCTTTATTAAAAACATTATGGACACTTACCATGCTGCATCTTGGTCCGATCCTTACTCCTCTTCAGATGAAGAGGAGATCTGCCGTTACAAATTCACTGCTCGACTGAGGGACCTTACAAATAATTGTAAGTGTGGAGTACAGAGATGAGCTATAGGGTTGAGATCTGGAGACTGGCTAGGCCACTCCAGGGCCTTGAAATGCTTCTTAGGAAGCCACTCCTTCGTTGTCCGGGTGGTGTGTTTGGGATCATTGTCATCTTGAAAGACACAGCCAAGTTTCATCTTCAATGCCCTTGCTGATGGAAGGAGGTTTTTACTCAAAATCTCACGATACATGGCCCCATTCATTCTTTCCTTTACACGGATCAGTCGTCCTGGTCCCATTGCAGAAAAACAGCCCCAAAGCATGATGTTTCCACCCCCATGCTTCACAGTAGGTATGGTGTTCTTTGGATGCAACTCAGCATTCTTTGTCCTCCAAACACGACGAGTTGAGTTTTTATCAAAAAGTTATATTTTGGTTTCATCTGACCATATGACATTCTCCCAATCTTCTTCTGGATCATCCAAATGCTCTTTAGCAAACTTCAGACGGGCCTGGATATGTACTGGCTTAAGCAGGGGGACACGTCTGGCACTGCAGGATTTGAGTCCCTTGTGGCGTAGTGTGTTACTGATGGTAGGCTTTGTTACTTTGGTCCCAACTCTCTGCAGGTCATTCACTAGGTCCCCCGTGTGGTTCTGGGATTTTTGCTCACCGTTCTTGTGATCATTTTGACCCCACGGGGTGAGATCTTGCATGGAGCCCCAGATCGAGGGAGATTATCAGTGGTCTTGTATGTCTTCCATTTCCTAAAAATTGCTCCCACAGTTGATTTCTTCAAACCAAGCTGCTTACCTATTGCAGATTCAGTCTTCCCAGCCTGGTGCAGGTCTACAATTTTGTTTCTGGTGTCCTTTGACAGCTCTTTGGTCTTGGCCATAGTGGAGTTTGGGGTGTGACTGTTTGAGGTTGTGGACAGGTGTCTTTTATACTGATAACAAGTTCAAACAGGTGCCATTAATACAGGTAACGAGTGGAGGACAGAGGAGCCTCTTAAAGAAGAAGTTACAGGTCTGTGAGTGCCAGAAATCTTGCTTGTTTGTAAGTGACCAAATACTTATTTTCCACCATAATTTGCAAATAAATTCATTAAAATCCTACAATGTGATTTTCTGGATTTTTTTCTCATTTTGTCTGTCATAGTTGAAGTGTACCTATGATGAAAATTACAGGCCTCTCTCAAATTTTTAAGTGGGAGAACTTGCACAATTGGTTGCTGACTAAATACTTTTTTGCCTCACTGTATCTCCACTTTGACATTGTGGAGTATTGTGTGTAGCCCAGTGACACAACATCTAAATTAAATTCATCTTAAATTCAGGCTTTAACACAAGAATAAGGGGATATATATGGAAATAGTTGTAGAGAAACAGTTGTGCCCATGGACAGAAAGAATGACAGAAAGAAGGAAAGAAAATGAGAGAAATAAGAAGTGTGTGAATAGGAAACCTATTTTGTTAAGTTTCGTACCATCACTGCACTCATATAGTGAGATGAACTTGAGTGCCGAGAGGATACGCCATGAACACATTGATGTACATGTACATGTCAATTCGCCCCCCCCCCCCCCCCCCCATCATCAATTCATCCGAAAACTAGTGAACAGGCAGGAGCTGTGGAGCTCTCACACAGGCCCTGAACATTTTTTGACTCCTCCAGTCCTTCAGAGTTCAGCTGTCAAATGGATAGGAGAGAGGAACCATGATGGCCTTTAATGTGCTGTAACTGTTCATTGTGTCCCATCTCTGTGATGCTTCCCCCTCAGAGCTCAATGGCTCTCAATGGAACTGACAGGCAGGCCCCTGAGAGAGAGAACACTAAGAGAGAACTCCTCTCTGAGAGAGAAGTCCTGTGCCAGTTCTATCATCCGTGGAACACATTGTCTCTCCACTTTTCTTCACTGCTCAATTCACAGTGTTCTTCCCAGTTGTCTGTCATTAGCACAAATGATTTTACTTCTTGAACTGTTGGCAATACGCTCAAAATCTGTTTGTATATTTCTGAACAGAGGACTCACAAAATTGAAGGACACTCATATTAACTATGTAGTGTAGGAGGCGTGCTGATCTAGGATCAGATCCCCCCCCTTAACTGATCCTAGAATATCACTCACTGGTTGATTCACATGACAAGAAACCATGCCTATAACTACTTACCTGCATATGTATTTTAAAATTATTGCTGCCAAATTGTCAGCAAGTCATTGCTCTCAAGGTTTAATTCTGGGAAATCTAACACTTCTACTAATGGCCTCAGTGACTGAAACACAGATACAGAGTTGCTCACGGTTACTGTAACATCTCTCCTAAAGAAATGTTTGTAGTGTTTCAGGGGGGAATTTTTTTAATTTTGAACACTGACAATACCACACTTACTCTAGCTGCTGAGATAAGGTGTATAGAACCAGCCCGTGATTTTTTAACTCCAGAGACTCTCCCTCTCCCTCCACCAGCCCTGCATGCTCCTCTCATCTGTAACATGTTCAGGTCCAGCCGACATAAAGACCAAAGCACTACCGCCCGTGGCCTCTTTGATCCCCCTCCTCCTCAATAGGAGCCTGGATCTCCTCCAAGCCTGATGAGGGATGGAACAAAGTAGAACAGTACGTCACCCCCCTGGGATAATCTATGGGTGCTTTGCATCTGGGCCTCTCAGGTGAGCCATGAGCAGCGGTTACTGTAGGTCTCTGGTGCTGCATCACTCTGTCTCTGTCTCTCTCTCTCTCATACTCTTTCTCCCTTTCTCTAGCTTTCTCTCTCCCTCTCTCTCTCTCCCCTGACCTCCCCCGCTCTTTCTCTCTGCAGACCATGTCTTGGTCCTTAAGGAATGCTATTGGCTGCCAGCTCCAGTCTCTTGCTTGCTGCGTCCTACTAATTCACACCACCAAAGGCAGAAGAGCCAATATATCTGTCTTCTTCCAGCCCACTAAACTGTTGAAGGTGTGCACTCACAAGGAAGAGAAGGGGAGTTGTTGTTTGGATGTGTTTTGTAAATAACGAATAACGAAGGGCTTTAGAATAAATGACACCCTGTAAGTGGCATTTGATTAGTATTTTACTGTTAGGGGTTTATTTGAGTGGATGTCAGCTGTTTTACAGTAGTACTGTAAATAATTTTAGCTGTATGATACGGTGCCAGTGCTTGGACAATGTCTCGACAATTTGTATACATCATCTACTGTATGTCTGTATAAAAGAGTATGTCTGTATAGAAGAGGCTAAAGGCATGGCTGTGTGTGTGTGTGTGTGTGTGTGTGTGTGTGTGTATGTGTGTGTGTGTGTGTGTTGTATGATTAGTATAGCCCACCAAAAGGGTGAATATTTGTGTCTGTAAGCATGTGCATTTGTATAGGTTCTGTTTTCAGTTGTGTAAAGTTTGTATTTTCTTTTAGGAGTTTTTTTCAAATCAAAGTTTATTGGTTGCGTACACATATTTACATATGTTATCGCAGGTGGAGCGAAATGCTTGTGTTTCCAGATCCAACAATGCAGTAATACCAAGAAATACAAAACAATAAACATAAGCAAAAAAAATAAGAAATTAAGAAAAATCAGATCCATTTTGAATTCAGGCTGTATTTGGAATAAGTCAAGGGATATTAATAGATTATGAAGGTACTGTAATAACATACAGTGCCTTGAGAAAGTATTCACCCCCCTTGAACTTTTTCCGATTTTGTTGCCTTAAAACCTGGAAATAAAATAGATTTTGGGGGAGGGTTGTATCATTTGATTTACACAACATGCCTTAGACTTTGAAGATGCAATATATTTTTTATTGTGAAACAAACAAGAAATAAGACAAAAAAATAGAAAACCTGAGCATACATAACTATTCACCTCCCACCCCCCAAAGTCAATACTTTGTAGAGCCACCTTTTGCAGCAATTACAGATGCAAGTCTCTTGGGGTATGTCTCTATAAGCTTGGCACACCTATCCACTGGGATTTTACCCATTCTTTAAGGCAAAACTGCTCCAGCTCCTTCAAGTTGGATGTTCCTGCTGGTATACAGTAATCTTTAAGTCATACCACAGATTCTCAATTTAATTGAGGTTTGGGCATTGACTAGGCCATTCCTAGACATTTAAATGTTTCCCCTTAAACCACTCGAGTGTTGCTTTAGCAGTATGCTTAATGTCATTGTCCTGCTGGAAGGTGAATCTCCATCCCAGTCTCAAATCTCTGGAAGACTGAAGCAGGTTTCCCTCAAGAATTTCCCTGTATTTAGCACCTTCCACCATTCTCTCAATTCTGACCAGTTTCCTAGTCCCTGCCAATAAAAAACATCCCCACAGCATGATGCGTCCACCACCATGCTTCACTGTGAGGATGGTGTTATCAGGGTGATGAGAGGTGTTGTGTTTGTGCCAGACATAGCGTTTCCCTTGATAGCCAAAAAGCTACATTTTAGTCTCATCTGACCAGAGTACCTTCTTCCATATGTTTGGGGAGTCCCCCACATGCCTTTTGGCAAACACCAAACGTGTTTGCTTATTTTTTTCCTTAAGCAATAGATTTTTTCTGGCCACTTCTGTAAATTCCAGCTCTGTGGAGTGTACGGCTTAAAGTGGTCCTATGGACAGATACTCCAATCTCTGCTGCGGAACTTTGCAGCTCCTTCAGGGTTATCTTTGGCCTCTCTGTTGACTCTCTGATTAATGCCCTCCTTGCCTGGTCTGTGAGTTTTGGTTGGCAGCCCTCTCTTGGCAGGTTTGTTGTGGGGAAATATTCTTTCCATTTTTTAATAATAGATCTAATGGTGCTTTATGGAATGTTCAAAGTTTCTGATATTTTTTTATAACCCAACCCTGATCTGTACTTCCCCACAACTTTGTCCCTGACCAGTTTGGAGAGCTCCTTGGTCTTCGTGGGGCCGATTTCTTGGTGGTGCTCCTTGCTTAGTGGTGTTGCAGACTCTGGGGCCTCTCAGAACAGGTGTATATATACTGAGATCATGCGACAGATCATGTGACACTTAGATTGCACAGAGGTGGACTTTATTTAATTAATTATGGGACTTCTGAAGGTAATCGGTTGCACCATATCTTCTTTAGGGGCTTCATAGCAAAGGGGGTGAAAACATATCCCCTCACCAATTTTCTGTTTTTTATTTATTAAAATCTTTGAAACAGGTAGTTTTTTATTTCACTTCACCAATTTTGAATATTTTGTGTATGTTCATTCCATGAAATCCAAATAAAAATCCATTTAAATTACAGGTTGTATTGCAACAAAATAGGAAAAATGGCAAGGCAGTGAACAATTTTGCAAGGCACTGTACAGTTGAAGTCGGAAGTTTACTTACACTTAGGTTGGAGTCATTTAAACTAGATTGAAATGACAGTTCAACATTAGTCATCATAGCCAATGTTATATAAATAAAATACATCAGCTACACATCTGAAACATCCATCCATCTACATGCATCCACCAACATGAAGTCGGAAGTTTACATGCACTTAGGTTGGAGTCATGAAAACTCGTTTTTCAACCACTCCACAAATTTCTTGTATACAAACTATAGTTTCGGCAAGTCGATTAGGACGTCTACTTTGTGCATAACACAAGTAATTTTTCCAACAATTGTTTTACAGACAGATTATTTCACTTCAGATTATTCACTGTATCACAATTCCAGTGGGTCTGTAAAGGTTTTCTTCCGTCGAAGGAGAGGAGGACCAAAATGCAGCGTGGTAATCGCGATACATCTTTAATAAAGATAATAACGAACAATACAAAAATACTAAACGTAACGTGAAAAACCAAAACAGCCCTATCTGGTGCAAACAAACACAGAGACAGGAACAATCACCCTGTCACGGTCTTCCTCCTCTTCATCTGAAGAGGAGAGGCGAGAAGGATCAGAGGACCAAAATGCGGCGTAGTATGTGTTCATAGTGAATTTTAATAAAGAGAACACTGAACACTGCAACACTATACAAAAACAATAAACCAATGACGACCGTGAAGCTACAAATGAGACCTGTGCTGAAACAAGCCACTAACATAGACAATCACCCACAAACAAACAGTGCAACCCAGGCTACCTAAGTATGATTCTCAATCAGAGACAACTAATGACACCTGCCTCTGATTGAGAACCATACCAGGCCGAAACATAGAAATCCCCAAATCATAGAAAATCAAACATAGACTGCCCACCCAACTCACACCCTGACCATACTAAATACAAAACAAAGGAAATAAAGGTCAGAACGTGACACACCCACAAAACCCAACACCAAACAGGCTACCTAAATATGGTTCCCAATCAGAGACAATGACTAACACCTGCCTCTGATTGAGAACCATATCAGGCCAAACACAGAAACAGACAAACTAGACACACAACATAGAATGCCCACTCAGATCACACCCGGACCAAACAAAACATAGAAACATACAAAGCAAACTATGGTCAGGGTGTGACAGGGTCAGAAGTTTACATACACTAAGTTGACCGTGCCTTCAAACAGCTTGGAAAATTCCAGAAAATTATGTCATGGCTTTAGAAGCTTCTGGTAGGCTAATTGACATCATTTGAGTCAATTGGAGGCATACCTGTGGATGTTTTTCAAGGCCTACCTTCAAACTCAGTGCCTCTTTGCTTGACATCATGGGAAAATCAAAAGAAATCAGCCAAGACCTCATAAAAAAATTGTAGACCTCCACAAGTCTGGTTCACCCTTGGGAGCAATTTCCAAATGCCTGAAGGTATCACGTTCATCTGTACAAACAATAGTACGCAAGAATAAACACCATGGGACCACACAGCCGTCATACCGCTCAGGAAGGAGACGCGTTCTGTCTCCTAGAGATGAACGTACTTTGGTGCGAAAAAGTGCAAATCAATCCCAGATCTACTGTAAAGGACCTTATGAAGATGCTGGAGGAAACTGGTACAAAAGTATCTACATTTACAGTAAAATGAGTCCTACATCGACATAACCTGAAAGGCCGCTCAGCAAGGAAGAAGCCACCGCTCCAAAACTGCCATAAAAAAGCAAGACTGCAGTTTGCAACTGCACATGGGGGCAAAGATTGTACTGTTTGGAGAAATTTCTTCTGGTCTGATGAAACAAACATAGAACTGTTTGGCCATAATGACCATTGTTATGTTTGGAGGAAAAAGGGGGAGGCTTGCAAGCCGAAGAACACCATGCCAATCGTGAAGCAAGGGGGTGGCAGCATCATGTTGTGAGGGTGCTTTGCTGTAGAAAGGACTGGTGCACTTCACAAAATAGATGGCACATGAGAAAGGAAAATTATGTGGATATATTGAAGCAACATCTCAGAACATCAGTCAGGAATTGGAAGCTTGGTCGCAAATGGTTCTCCAAATTGACAATGACCACAAGCATACTTCCAAAGTTGTGGCAAAATGACTTAAGGACAACAAAGTCAAGGTTTTGCAGTGGCCATCACAAAGCCCTGACCTCCAATCATGGAAAATTTGTGAACAGAACTGAAAAAGCGTGTGCTAGCAAGGAGGCCTACAAACCTGACTCATTTACACCAGCTGTGACAGGAGGAATGGGCCAGAATTCACCAAAATTAATGTGGGAAGCTTGTGGAAGGCTACCTGAAATGTTTGACCCAAGTTAAACAATTTAAAGGCAATGCAACCAAATACTAATTGAGTTTATGTAAACCTCTGACCCACTTGGAATGTGATGAAAGAAATAAAAGCTGAAATGAATCATTCTCTCTACTATTATTTTGCCATTTCACATTCTTAAAATGAAATGGTGATCCTAACTGACCTAATACATGGAATTTTTACTAGGATTAAATGTCAGGAATTGTGAAAAACTGAGTTTAAATGTATTTGGTTAAGATATATGTAAACTTCCGACTTCAACTGTGTGTACAGTGCCGCGAAAAAGTATTTGCCCCATTTCTGATTTTCTCTCTTTTTGCATATTTTTGATACTGAATGTTATCAGATCTTCAACCAAAACCTAATATTAGATAAAGGAAAGCTGAGTTTACAAGTCGCAAAAATGAATGGTACTTATTTTATTTATTCATTTTACAAAGTTATGCATCACTTAATTAATTCCACTGTGTGAAAAAGTACTTTCCCCTTTACACTCAAGACCTGGTTGTGCCACCTTTAGCAGCAACGACTTCCACCAAATGCTTCCTGTACATGTTGATCAGTCTCTCACATCGCTGCGGAGGAATTTTGGCCGGTTCTTGCGTGTAGAACTGTTTTAACTCATTGACATTGTTGGGTTTACAAGAAATGAACTGCTCGTCTTCGATTATCATCAAAACTCTTGAAAGAATGTTATATGTGCATATGATCTCCGCATGTGTGGTTCCCACCATGAAGCATGGAGGAGGAGGTGTGATATTGTGGGGGTGCTTTGCTGGTGACACTGTCTGTGATTTATTAGAATTCAAAGCACACTTTACCAGCATGGCTACCACAGCATCCTGCAGCGATACGCCATCCCATCTGGTTTGCGCTTAGTAGGACTATCATTTGTTTTTCAACAGGACAATTACCCAACACACTTCCAGGCTGTGTAAGGGCTATTTGACCAAGAAGGAGAGTAATGGAGTGCTGCATCAGATGATCAGGCATCCACAATCACCCGACCTCAACCCAATTGAGATGGTTTGGGATGAGTTGGAACAGCAGACTGGGATAGGGATTTATTGAATATGTCCGTAAACACACCAGCCAGCTGGTCTGCGCATGCTCTGAGGGCGCGGCTGGGGATGCCGTCTGGGCCTGCAGCCTTGCGAGGGTTAACACGTTTAAATGTTTTACTCACCTCGGCTGCAGTGAAGGAGAGTCCGCATGTTTTGGTTGCGGGCCGCGTCAGTGGCACTGTATTGTCCTCAAAGCGGGCAAAAAAGTTTAGTCTGCCTGGGAGCGAGGCATCCTGGTCCGTGACTGGGCTGGTTTTCTTTTTGTAATCCGTGATTGACTGTAGACCCTGCCACATACCTCTTGTGTCTGAGCCGTTGAATTGCAATTCTACTTTGTCTCTATATTGACGCATAGCTTGTTTGATTGCCTTGCGGAGGGAATAGCTACACTGTTTGTATTCGGTCATGTTTCCGGTCACCTTGCCCTGATTAAAAGCAGTGGTTCGCGCTTTCAGTTTCACGAGAATGCTGCCATCAATCCACGGTTTCTGGTTTGGGAATGTTTTAATCGTTGCTATGGGAACGACATCTTCAACGCACGTTCTAATGAACTTGCTCGCCGAATCAGCGTATTCTTCAATGTTGTTGTCTGACGCAATACGAAACATATCCCAGTCCACTTGATGGAAGCAGTCTTGGAGTGTGGAATCAGATTGGTCGGACCAGCGTTGAACAGACCTCAGCACGGGAGCTTCTTGTTTTAGTTTCTGTTTGTAGGCAGGGAGCAACAAAATGGAGTCGTGGTCAGCTTTTCCGAAAGGAGAGTGGGAGAGGGCCATATATGTGGGAGAGGGCCTGCCAATGTTTCACTATGTAGGTTGCATGGCTGTGTGTTCAATTTGTATACACCTGTCAGCAACGGGAGTGCCTGAAATAGCCAAATCCACTAATTTGATTTGTCCACATTATTTGTATATACTGTATGGCTAAAAGTATGTGGACACCGCTTCAAACTAGTGGATTTGGCTATTTCAGCCACACCCGTAAACATTATTAAAGTGGCCAGTGTTCAATGACTCTATGTACATAGGGCAGCAGTTTATAAGGTATGAGTTAGAGTACTGGGTGGTAGCCAGCTAGTAACAGTGATTAAGGTTCAGGGCATGGTACTGGGAGGAGGCCGGCTAGTGGTGACTGTTTAACAGTCTGATGGCCTGGAGATCGAAGCTGTTTATCAGTCTCTCGGTCCCAGCTTTGATGCACCTGTACTGTCTCTGCCTTCTAGATGGTAGCTGGGTGAACAGGCCGTGGCTTGGGTGGCTGAGGTCTTGGAGGATCTTCTTGGCCTTCCTGTGACACCAGGCGGTGTAAATGTCCTGGAGGGAAGGCAGAGTGTGACCCCACACCACCCTCTGGAGAGCCCTGCGTTTGTCCTGTTTGTGGACAGTGCAATTGCCGTACCAGGTATTGATACAGCCTGACAGAATGCTCTCGATGGTGTATCTGTAGAAGTTTTTAAGGGACTTATGGGTCTTTTGTGTTTGTTTTTGTGAGTACAAATTATTGTGTGTGTTTTTTTGTGTTTGTTCATTTGTACATGTGTGCATGTGTGTGTGTGTGTGTGTGTGATGCCTAGGGTTCTAGGTAGGGACACTGAACTAGTAGCTAGCCCTGCTGGCTCCAGCAGTGTTTTGTTTTTGTTTGTCTTCTCAGTGGGAAGAGGTTGGCCTGCCTCTCTTGTTTGGGATAATTGTAACCTTGGTCGTGGTCTGTGGTCCGTTGCTCTGTCTCCCTATGGCCCAGGCTGCAGGATGCACATATGTGAACGACCGGCTCGATTTGGTCTTATGTAGCAAAATTTGAAATTGGGTTGTTTACATTGGATAAAAGTAGGGACTCAGAGCTACAAAATTGTATGTCATACACTACAGTTGAGGAACAAATGGAAAGTAATTCTCCTATGAAAGTTGATAAATTTGTAACCTTACTTTTGAAAAAATGGCCCTTGCATATTTTGGGTCCTACTGGAGAGCTCTTCTTTTGTCTACACCCATTCAGCATCGTTCACACCCTCTTAAGCTTTAGCCCCACCCATCTCTTTAAGGATTCACATGTGAGGCTATGTACTGAACAACCAAAGATTTCAAGACTAAAGGCTGGTTTATACTACGGGTATGTTCAGAAATTTAATCTGGAGTGCCAGAGTGTGCTCTGGGCATTCATAAACTCAGAGTATTGTCAGAATGTCCGTTCGTAAATTCATAGAATTTCGGTCTCTGAGTATTCCGAGCGCACACTGGATGCTCTGGCCGAGGAGGATGGTTGATCCGAGCGTTCTAACCTTACAACAGCAGTCAAGCACCCAAGCTCTCTGGCTAACGTTGGCTAGCTACTTCCAGACACAAACTAGAGAACAGCCAAGTCTGACTATGTTACACACCCTAGCAGAGTTGGTTAGGCTGTTTTTATGTTACCTAGAGCATTTGTGACTGCAACTGTGCTCTGGCAACAATTTAGTTATGCTTTTTTGCCAACGTTTACTGAGACCGGCCATATTAAAGGGATGTTGAGAATTTGTAAATTCATCAGTTATTCTGCTCTCTGGCACACTCAGACGAGAATGCTCTGAAATCGGGGGAGAAATCCAGAGCGAATTTACCAGCTACGTCTATCGACAGTTGTTTCAGTGACATCATAAACATTCTATTGAAATTGCATATTGGAGTATTTTATTTATACATGTAGCTAGCTAGCTAAACAATGAACCATAAACCCAACTCATAACATTACTACCCTGCATGAATCTATAGGTAGCTAACCAACCAGGTTCAATGTTATCAAGCTAACATTAGGCTATACCTAGAAATGCAAATGGCTCTGAGATACAAATTGTATTACTACATAGATCACACGTAACATTAGCTAGCTAGGTAGCCAGCCAGCTAACATTAGCAAGCTAGCTAACAGTACACTTTAACTTGAAATGAAAATGACTTTCTGACTAAATTAGGAATGTGTAATATCCGAATGGATGGACGCTTCTCCCTTCTGTCACGGATGCCATGGTTGCCCTTAGTTTGATGATGTAATCCGGAAACAGCTGTTTTATCCAACAGCCTTCTGCATGTTCTCTTCTCTTTTCTACTCTGTCTGCAAATTTGCAATCAAAATGCCAGAATTTTCTTAATCTCCTTAGCTATCATACTCTAATTCCACTGATTTCAAAACTCAGAATGTGGACAGCAACACCTATGCAGTTCTACTACGTAATAGCTTTCAAAAAAGCTGAATTAGAAAGGATTACCTACACATACTGACCAGCTCATGTTATGGACAGAAGCGTGCTACATGGCAGACCAATCTGAACTCATCTCTCAGAATGTCAAGCCCACTCATTATCTTAGTCAATCATGGCTAATGGAAAGGTTGCTGTCTTTTTCCATGGCTAAACAAACTCTTAATTTAACAATTGTATTCATATTTACAGATGGCATACATGTTTGTTGTTAAGGCACATGAAGGTTTGCATGTTCCAGAGGCATTTCTGAAGTAAAAATGCATTTTTATTTAAAAAAAAACTGTTTCCGTTCAAATGGAGCTCCATATGCCTACGTTCCTGAAACAAGTCATATTTTTAAATAAAGTCCCAGTGTCCCCTCTATCGTCCCATGCTGTCCCTATCCTTTCCCGTCCCGTCACTGGCTCACGCTCCAGGGGGGGGGGACACACAGTCACACAGCAGGTGCTGTAAGGTAACGATAAGATATTTCCATTTTGGTCCTACATGCCCTTTAAACCGAAAACCTTCCCAAAACATTTAGCTCAGATTCCCATTAAGTTCTAGTTAAGGTTTTTATCTAACATTAGGATGATAACACCCCCCCAAAATTATGTTTTTGATAACAATATGTTCTTTTATTTGTTTTGTTTCATCTTTAAAATGAAAAATCCTTGGGAATATTCTCAAAACATTCGCTAAAATGTTCCCAGCAAACCAAAACTTATTCTCTGAAATATCCCAGAACATTCTTTAGGTTTTGGCAAATCTTCTCACAACACAAAAACTGTCCAGTGGAACACATTGTTTCTGTTCTTTAACGGTTCCTAGAATGTTTCATTAGGTTGTGCGAACAGTCTGGTGGGGACATCACAAAAGATTGACTGTCCAGCTGTGCAGATGATAAAAAAAACACTAATGTTCTTTACAAGTTTCTTTAACATTTCTTTAGGTTGTATTAACATTGTGGGTACATTACAAGAGATCGATTCCAAATAACAAAATATGCTCAGTTGTGACCTTCATACAATGTTTACAGTGCTTCAGAAAATAGCTAGATGACTCCAGCTATCTCCAGATGTGAGAAGAAGGGTTTTTGTCTTAATCTGTTGTTGTGTAGTACTGTGTTTTTGGCCTTCTACATTAAGTGCTGTCTGTCTTTCCAGTAGCCTACCTTTAGCATATGCATCAGATACAGTACATATCAACCCGCAAGGCGCAGCAAACAAGCACAAATGCTTGATAAATAGAGCATAAACTATTATAAAGGATTAATTGCATGAAGAAATAGCCACAATAGTTATTTGTTTAGATAGAGTCAAGGATATGTTTAGTATAATTTTACAATTATAGGCCTTTAGCCTGTTTTTGTTTCCGTTAAAATAAAAACATTACAATGTAATCCATTTGATCAACTTTATGAATTACTAATACTCTATTACTAATCGAATCTACAAATAAAGTCCATTTACAAAGTATTTTGACAAAGTAGAAACGAAAAATGTATAATAACCTAACCAGCCAAGTGCACAGTTGAAATTATTTGCTGTATTCTTAAACAAAAGCACCAGTGCATGAACAATTGTAAAGGATAAAATGCATAAATAAATAACATATTTTAATTTTAAGCTTATTATGTTACTACTTTTTGCATAGTAGGCAGAGCAAAGCTATCACATGAGTGTTAATGTGCTTAATGCATGGACAGCATGGATTTCCTTTAAAAAAATGACATTTGGAAATAGAGCTGCCCCTCTTGAATTATGAGTGTTATTTGACAAAGGTAAGAGTAAAAGAAACAGCATGATTTTTCTGATACTATATGGAAATCAAAATGTTTTACCTGCATGTGACTCTGAAGGATGATTTGATGAAGTGATGATCCTTTCCCTGCATCTGCAAATTACAAGATCATCAGATGATTGTCAATTTTATAGGCTAATGCCTTTTTGGGATAGGATTAGCATTTTCACTTTTGGATGAATAGCGTGCCCAGAGTGAACTGCCTCCTACTCTGTCCCAGATGCTAATATATGCATATATATTATTAGTATTGGATAGAAAACATTCTGAAGTTTCTAAAACTGTTTGAATGATGTCTGTGAGTAAAACAGAACTCATATGGCAGGCGAAAACCTGAGAAAAATCCAACCAGGAAGTGGGACATCTGAGGTTTGTAGTTTTTCAAAGCTTGGCCTACCGAATACACATTGAGATATGGATTAAGTTGCACTTCCTATGGATTCCACTAGATGTCAACTGTCTTTAGAAACTTTAATGAGGATTCTACTATAAAGGAGGGGCTCATGAGACCTCTTTGAGTCAGTGGTCTGGCATAGTGCCTTGGTCTCATGACGCACGCTCCAGACAGAGTTACCTCTCGTTCCAGTGCTATTCTGAAGACAAAGGAATTCTCCGGTTGGAACATTATTGATGTTTAAGTTATAAACATCCTAAAGATTGATTCCATACATCGTTTGACATGTTTCTAAAGGACTGTAATGGAACTTTTCGAGCTTTTGTCTGGATGAAGTGCCTGCGCCTCATGAAGATGGATTACTGGGCTGAACACGCTAACAACAAGTGGCTATTTGGACATAAATGATGGAACTTTATGGAACAAATCAGTCATTTATTGTCGAACTGGGATTCCTGGGAGTGCCTTCTAATGAAGATCACCAAAGGTAAGTGAATATTTATGTGTTGTTTCTAACTTTGTGGACTCCAAAACGGCGGATATTCCTCTGGCTTTTTGAGGTTCTGAGCGCCGTTCTCAGAAAATGTTTTTTCCGAAAAAGATTTTTTGAAATCTGACACAGCGGTTGCATTAACCTGTTGGATCTCTAGGGGCGCTATTTCATTTTTGGATAAAAAACGTGCCCGTTTTAAGCGCGATATTTTGTCACGAAAAGATGCTCGACTATGCATATTCTTGACAGTTTTTGAAAGAAAACACTCTGAAGTTTCAGAATCTGCAAAGATATTGTCTGTAAGTGCCCCAGAACTCATTCTACAGGCGAAACCAAGATGATGTGTCAACCAGGAAATTAGCAGAATTTCTGAAGCTCTGTTTTCCATTGTCTCCTTATATGGCTGTGATTGCGCAAGGAATGAGCCTACACTTTCTGTCGTTCCCCCAAGGTCTTAGCAGCATTGTGACGTATTTGTAGGCATATCATTGGAAGATTGACCATAAGAGACTACATTTTCCAAGTGTCCGCCTGGTGTCCTGCGTGGAATTCGGTGCGCAATTGCCAGCTGCTTGTACTTTTCCATTTGATATAGGGGAGAAACCATGCGTCCAAGAACGATATATCAATGAAGAGATATGTGAGAGTTATGTGAGATAAGAGTTATGTTTTTGTTGAAATGTTGCGTGCTGGATGCTAACGCTAATGCTAACGCTAAATGCTACGCTAGCTAGCTACTTTTACACAGATTATTGTTTTCCTATGGTTGAGAAGCATATTTTGAAAATCTGAGATGAGTGTTGTTTACAAAAGGCTAAGCTTGAGAGATGGCATATTTATTTCATTTCATTTTTGATTTTCATTAATAGTTAACGTTGCGTTATGGTAATGAGCTTGAGGCTGTAGTCACGATACCGGATCCGGGTTTGGGAGATCAGAGAGGTTAAGGAGAAGTCTATCTTTAATTCTGTGAAAAATACATATATTTTATCGATGTTTATTATGAGTATTTCTGCAAAATCACTGGATGTTTTGGAATCAAAACATTACTGCACATAAGGCGCCAATGTAAACTGATATTTTTGGATATAAATATGCACATTATCGAATAAAACACACATGTATTCTCATGTCCCATGAGTGTCATCTGATGAAGATCATCAAAGGTTTATAGATTAATTTTTTACTTTATGTGACTCCTATCTTTGTCTGGAAAAATGGCTGTGTTTTTTCGACTTGGCTATGACCTAACATAATCATATGTTGTGCTTTCACTGTAAAGCATTTTTTAAATCGGACACGATGGGTAGATTAACAAGATGTTTATCTTTCATTTGCTGTATTGGACTTGTTAATGTGTGAAAGTTACATATTTCTAAAAAATATCTTTGAATTTTGCACTCTGCCTTTCAGCGGAATGTTGTCGAGCTAGCGGAACCCCTGCGCTAGAAAGGTTAACGCGTATTATATGTTAAATTAGTTTCAGTATAGTTCAAGTGTAGGTTTGATGAGCTGGCTGTGCATTGTCCTGCTCATAAACTTGGAGAGTCAAGGATATGTTTTGCATTATTCTAAAGGGCTACTGCAACACATAGCATGTTTTTGTTTCCCTTAGAATATAATTAATTAGTAATAGTTACAGTAAACAAAACAGTCCTGTAACACGTAAAAGAGAATGGTATCAACGGTCAAATTATTAACATCTTTCCCTCAATCCTGACTAGTCTCCCAGTCCCTGCCACTGAAAAACTTACCCACAGCATGATGCTGCTGCCACCACCATGCTTCACCGTAGGGATGGTGCCAGGTTTCCTCCATACGTGACGCTTGGCATTCAGGCCAAAGAGTTAAATCTTGGTCTCATCAGGGTCTGAGAGTCCTTAAGGTGCCTTTTGGCAAACTCCAAGCGGGCTGTCATGTGCCTTTTACTGAGGAGTGGTTTCTGTCTGGCAACTCAACCATGAAGGACTGATTGGTGGAGTGCTGCAGAGATGGTTGCCCTTCTGAAAGGTTCACCCATCTCCACAGAGGAACTCTGGATTGGCTGTCGGAGTGACCATCAGATTCTTGGTCACCTCCCTGACCAAGGCTCTTCTCCCCCGATTGCTCTATTTGGCCCGGCGGCCAGCTCTAGCAAGAGTCTTGGTGGGAGAAGGGGCTTCCGTCTGGCCTCCGTACCATAAAGGCCTGATTGGTGGAGTTCTGCAGAGATAGTTGTCCTTCTGGAAGGTTCTTCCATCTCCACAGAGGAACTCTGGAGCCCTGTAAGAGCAACCATCACGTTCTTGGTGACCTCCCTGACCAAGGCCCTTTAACCCTGATTGCTCAGTTTGGCCGGGCAGCCAGCTCTAGCAAGAGCACTTCTCCCATTTAAGAATTGAGGAGGCCACTGTGTTCTTGGGGACTTTTAATGCTGCAGAAATGTTTTGCTACCCTTCCCTAGATCTGTGCCTTCACACAATCCTGTCCTGTAATTTTTCATAAATTTGCAAACATTTCTAAAAACCTGTTTTCTCTTTGTCATTAAGGGATATTATGTGTAGATTGATGAGGAAAACAGTTCAATCAATTGATAAACATAAAAGTATCACTGAGTGAATAAAGCCGCATACAAACATGGGCTCTTTTCTGTTTTCTTGAGTAAGGTAGCTCAAAAACGCAGGTGTTTCAGCCTAGCTCAGAGCTTCCTGCGGTGGTGTGGCAGCCAGCGGAAAATACGGAGCGTAGGTGTTGGTAATGTTCTCTAGTTGCGCAAAGATTAGCTCAGTGTTCTGTCACTCGTGGGGACTGAATGTCACCGCCAAGTCTAAGTGTAGAAAATTCAAGCCCCTTGGGTGCTGCCATAGAGTTACATAAGAAGTGCTCATCCAAGAAGGCTCAAGGTCATTGGCCACAGATGAAAGTATGTCAAATCACATTATATCTACAGTAGCTTTGATTGGACTGATCATGTCAACATCATACTTTCAAAATCTTAGCTAGCAGTCGTCATCATGAACCAAGTCAACAATCTACTGGCAAATCCTTTATAATCCTTGTCATATGAAGAGAAATATTGAAGAGAAATTATAGATAAATGTATCGGTGCTCATCGGCCATTGGACATAAACATTACACAACAAGTTGGAAATTCCAAATGTAATAATGACTGGTTTGGAAGGAATCAGTAACAGTAGCTAACTGCAAGCATTTCAAAGCAATCACTAGCCTGCTATTCAATGGAGTGTCCGTGTGGCCCCAAATCTGCTATTAAGTATCTCATTATGATTCACACCTGGACTCCATTACCTTCGTCCTTTCCTCGCTTTTATATGTCACTCTTCCATGTTCACTCACCAGTTGGTATTGTTCTTGTGTATTGGCATTCTGCCTTATGTTGGTGTCGTGTTTTAGGTTTTGTTGTTTTATTAAAATGTTTCACCTGCACCTTCTTCCGACTCACAGCCCCATCATTACAGTAAGAACAGAGTATATGGGATTGATTTTAAGAAATGGCACAGCTGTCAATCTTTTGGTCCTCTTGTTCAAATGCACACATTGATCCAAAACACACTGCCGCCCGGGTTTGCATTGCAAATGAGGGCATAAACTGGGTCAAGATGCCAGCAGAGTAAGTAGGAGAGGAGGAAGGCTCTAGCAGCGTTGGACAGGCCAAGCCTGCCCAACCTTACCTGGTTGAATGCTCCCCGTAGCCAGGCCAGTGCGGCGAGGTGGAATAGCCCGCACTGGGCTGTGCTGGCGAACCGGGGACACCATGCGTAAGGCTGGTGCCATGTACGCCGGCCCGAGGAGACGCACTGGAGACCAGATGCGTAGAGCCGGCTTCATGGCACCTGGCTCGATGCCCACTCAAGCCCGGCCGATACGAGGAGCTGGAATGTGCCGCACCGGGCTATGCACACGCACTGGGGTAACTGTGCCCTCCACCGCATAACACGGTGCCTGCACGGCCCCTCTCTCTCTCCGGTAAGCACAGGAAGTTGGCGCAGGTCTCCTACCTTGCTTCGCCACACTCCCCGTGTTCCCCCCCCAAGAAATTTTGCGGCTGCCTCTTGGGCTTCCAGCCGTGCTGCTGTGCTGCCTCCTCATACCGGCGCCCCTCTACTTTCGCTGCCTCCAGCTCTGCTTTGAAGCGGCGATATTCCCCTGGCTGTTTCTAGGGTCCTTTGCCGTCCAGAATCTCCCCCCAAGTTCAGTTCTCCAGGTATTGCTGCCTCTCCTACTGCTGCTGCCTGTTACCACGCTGCTTGGTCCTTTGTTGGTGGGTGGTTCTGTAACGACTGTCGTCGGTGGAAGAAGGAGAGGACCAAAGCGCAGCGTGGTTAGTGTTTATCTTATTTAATAAAAATCTAAACTGAACACTGACTAACAAAAACAACAAAGAAACAACCGAAACAGTTCTGTCTGGTGCAGACACACAAAGACTGAAAATAACCACCCACAAAACACAATTGAAAACAGCCTACCTAAATATGGTTCTCAATCAAGGACAACGATAGACAGCTGCCTCGGATTGAGAACCATATCAGGCCAAACACAGAAATAGAAAATCATAGAAAAACTAACATAGACAACCCACCCAACTCACGCCCTGACCATACTAAAACAAAAGACAAAACAAAGGAACTAAGGTCAGAACGTGACACTTAAGATTGCCTCTTATCAATTTGTCATCCCCTTATGCCATAGTTTGTACATCTCAATTGTCATCAGAAACCATATTTGTTTAAGCAGGTCAGCCATAGCAGTTATGTTTTTTTAGAAGGCAGTAAATGAGGCTGAATGAACTGTTTCGCTGCCAGACAAGGCTCCGGTGTAGCAGTAGTAAGATGTTGGGACTGCTGTTGGGACAGCTTTAATTAAGTAGGCCCCGACAGTTTGTGGTCACCGTTTGTTACCGTTAATGCTGCAATTAATGTATTTTTAAGGGTTGTGTTGTGTAGTGGCTTTGTTGGCATGTGTCCAACATTATTATTATTTTTTGCCCCACCAAGATTTACATGCTAAAATTACCACTGTATGTATACAGTATATATGATTTATTTATATATTTTTTAAATACATTTTCCCAATGTATTTATATATTATTTTATTTTATTGAAATATATTTCAATGTAATATTTTTCCACATGGGTTGTCTGGGATGTCACAAAAATATTTTTGTGACAGAACATTCCCACAATGTTGCACAATGCACCCTCATACAAACATGAATGTCAGCACAACTGCACAGTTTTAGTGTTTTGGGAACCTATCTCTTGTCATATTCCCACAATGTTCCCACATGTGTTCTGTGAATGTTCTTGTGACGTCAGATAAGGGTTTTTTTGCACCCTAAATTAAACATTGTATCATCATCTGCACAACTGGGTAGTTTTTCTTTTGTAATGTCCCCACAAAGTCCCAACCAGACTGTTCCCACAACCTAATGAAACATTCTGGGAACCTTTACAGAACATATTAATGTGTTCTGGGAAAGTTCTTTCAACATCAGGCAATTGTATTATACAAACATTGTATAAGTATCAGTACGACTGGACAGTGTTTGTGTTATGAGATCTTTTGCCACAACCTATCAAATGTTCTGGGAACTTTCACAGGAGCAATTTTGGTATGCTGGGTGGTCTGTCTGCGGTCTATAGTAGTATCCAAAGCCTTTGTTTTGGTTTAGGACCTGTTTTATGGACCTAGCTTGAGCTGCATGTTTTTTTTTGTTACATCAATTGTATTTTCGGGGTTCTTTACGTAACCAAAGATATTTCTATATAGTGTTTTGATATGGTGCCAGTTTACATTTCTTGTTGTTCTTCTTTTGTCTGTGATATCATGGGGAAAGTGGCATATGTGGAAGAGATGGCCAATGTCCATGTGTGTTTGAAACCGTTTGTGGTGGTAGAGATTCTAGTTCATCCAGATGGGTAGGTTGAACACACATAATTAGGCCCCTCTCATCAGTACTTGCTCTGATTCCACAACATAGACATATTGTAGATCATAGACATACTGTAGATACCATCTGTCCACCTCATTTTACCTTATTTTACCTTCAGACCTTTATTGAAATAGTTGAAAAAACATCACCCTTTACTCTACTTCATATAGAAAAGTAACTAAAGCAGAGTCGCACTCCGCCCAAGATATTTCTCAATTTCAAGGCTACATTTAAACATCCATCTGAAATGTCCCTGTTGAACCCTATGAAACTTAGTTGTCACGAAGCCCACTGATTACAGCAGCCTCTGTACAGCAGCCTCTGTACTTGTGAAACTACCTTCCGACTGTCTCCTCATATCTCTCCCTCTCTGTGACTTTTTTGTCTCCCAGCCAGTCTCCGCCCAGCCATTACTGGCAAACAGCTCTCTGAACAGCACAATTGATGGCAGTTTGTTTTCAATTAATAACCGAAGACTAAGATGAAAGGAAATGGTCTTATGGGACTGCTTTATCCCCCGTTCCAAATGCAAGAAAGGCAGAACAAACTGTTATATTCTTTCTAAAAGGATCCAGATTGTGTTTCTTTTATGTCCCATTGTTCATTCTGCTTGTCTGAGGCAGAAGGCAGAGAGGAGCACACAGGACAGGCAAGTCTTTCATCTGGGTTTGTGTTCCAGAGAAGGAGGGGAGAAGGGGAAGCTACCACGGATGGCTGGACACGTGCTGCTGCTGCTCACTACCAGACAACTACAAGAACAGTGGTTTTCAAACTTTTTCAGCGAGCAGCCCAAATCTAAACCCCAAAATAGAAGCTTGTTATACTCTGTAAACAAGTATATAAACAAGCTAGGAAAAACTCCCTAGAAAGGCAGGAACCTAGTAAGAAACCTAGTGAGGTACCAGGCTCTGAGGGTGCTGGCTGTGCCGGGTGGAGATTATAACAGTACATTGCCAAGATGTTCAAACATTCATAGATGACCAGATTGGTCAAATAATAATAATCACAGTGGTTGTAGAGGGTGCAGCAGGTCAGCAGCTCAGGAGTAAATGCCAGTTGTCTTTTCATAGCCGAGTATTCAGAGTTCGAGACAGCAGGTGCAGTAGAGAGAGAGAGTAAAACCTTGAAATCAGCCCTAGTCTTAACAGGAAGCCAGTGTAGGGAGGCTAGCACTGGAGTAATATGATCACATTTTTGGGTTCTAGTCAAGATTCTAGCAGCTGTGTTTAGGACTAACTGAAGTTTATTTAGTACTATATCCAGGTAGCCGGAAAGTAGAGCATTTCAATAGTTTAATCTAGAAGTGACAAAAGCATGGATGAGTGTTTTTGGACTAAAAGTTTCTGATTTTGCTAATGTTACGAAGATGTTCATCAAAAGAGAGATCAGAGTCTGGGTAACGCCGAGGTCCTTCACGGTTTTATTTGAGACGACTGTTTAACCATTAAGATTAATTGTCAGATCCAACAGCTGGATCTTGCTCTCATAGAAGGACTGTTGAACTGTATTCCTTTGGTGTTTGTAATTTGTGAACCCTGGATCAGGAATCTGGTCATGTTGACCAGGTGATGTATTGAAGGTTTTCCCTGATCCAGGGTTCTGTCCTTCGTTTGATCCTCATCACCTTGGAAGTGTCCACATGCTCTATCAACATCCTTACTTTCCATAACTTCAGACCAGTCTACCTGTCCTAATCAGTTCATTCAATTGTTATTTTGTCATAGATTTTGAGGGATCTGGTCCTGATGGTACTGTGGCAATTTACAGTTTATTTTCTTTCGTAGTGCAGTGAATTAAGAAATGGTCACTAATTCCATATGCAATTACACTACTTTGGGATATTGTGTGATTATCTGATACCATAATGTGTTGGCTCATTTATCAACGGAGTCAAACAGAAAGTTTAGCAGAAGTTAGACAAGGCCTTATGTAGGGGGCAGGTCATGTTCACTACATCACCCAGTAGAATCACTGGAGGTCTATACAGAGCCCCTACCAAGAATGGTTTGTTCTTAGGTAATAATTTCCCATCATACTACTTACATGAGATCATGATGTAAATCAGTCTAAATCAGTTATCATGTTTAAATCAGTGTCCACTCTGACATACAGTAGATGCACACAACCCCGCCTCTCTGATTTTTGATTTCTGAGTCGTTGACGGAAGGATCCAGACAAGTCTCTGTAACATCACTCTTTCTGACGAATAAGTGAATATCATGTACTTTTGTCAGTGGACAGCGTACATTAAAATACAAACAATGTAAACCTCTGGAGGCGAGGAGCCTAAAAGAGTCTAGCTACCTCAGAAAGATCCATTTGGGGCACTTGGTTGAGATCGCCCCAGAGTTTTCCTCTTCCCCAAGGAAGGCTGCGGACTCAATTGATTGGTCCTCTGTCCACTGTCCCACAGAGGGTTCAACTCTGTCCATCTTCACGCAGTGTTGGGCCTTCGCCTCTGATGGTGGAGCGACCACCCTCTCCACCTTTCACCTGCCGGCGTTGGTTTCAGAGAGTCTCTTCAGCCGCTGCCTCACTCCCCCTCTTCTCCCTCTCTCCCTGGTCTGTCCAGTCTGAACATGGCCTTGCTGGTGTGGCTTGACTATGTCCAGTATCTCATCCAGTCCTGGTGGAGAGTAGAATGGATGTCTTAGAAGAATAAGGCTCTCCCATGTGTCTAGTTGCATCTTTAGTGTCCATGGTTACCACAGGTGAGAAGCACATCAAAAGTGGCAAAAATGCAGCTAAAGGTCCTCTGATTGAAAAATACCTCCCTCCAGCAGTTGAAGTAACCATTGCGAAGCAATGTACAGAAAACTGAAAAACACAATGGTCCTTGGCTTCAGGATATGAGATAATCTAGGCTGGTATTTCAAAACAAGTAGTAAAATATCCAACCAATTCAATGTTTTTCATAAAGAACTAGATTTCTGTATTATATACTTGAATAGCTATCAAAAAGAAAAAAGTTGATAAAAACAACGCACATAAAACACACTTAAAACAAATAAATATAGAGAAAGTCACAGGAGTAAACTACCAAGGCTGTCACTAGGAGCCATGACAACCACGGCACCGTGGAGGTGTAAGTATAAGAGAGGGAGAAGGAGTAGCCCGGCCAGATTCTCAGTGGCTAAGTAATGACTCATGGGTTCAAGGCCCCCTTGTCCGTAAACAGGATTTTTCTCATAATTTGGTCGCTGAATCACACGCCAGGCATGCATAGTCTCAAATCGTCTCAAATCGCATCCTATTGCCTATGTAGTGCACTTCTTTTGACCAGAGCCCATAGGGAACCAATGTGTGTATGTGCGTGCGTCTGGATTTTCCATCTGTAGATGCTCTACAGGTTATCATACTATGAACAAACTATCTATTGATAAGCAACTGCTTGCTAAGGTTAGAACTAGGGTTAGGGTTAGTAGATAGTTAGTTGAGAGGTTACTGATAGTCTGTAGTAAGTCTGTATGGCATCTACAGATGGAATATCCAAATACTGTTACCAAAAGTAGTGCACTATTAGGGAATAAGGTGGCATTTGGGACACAGTCTTTGTCTGCTTTGCGTTTCTGCTGTCGTCTCCCCACTCTGAATTCATCACCATTAATCCTGTGGAGAAAGCTAGGAGGGTGACAAAGCAGGAGATGAAAAGAGCGGAGGAGAGGTTTGGGCAAGGATAAGAGCCCATGTCATTCCCTATTAGGGGAACATCCAGAGAGAAAGATACCTCTGTGGATCCTCATGAGATGAAAATGTGGATGAGGTGATACTAATGTAATTCTGTGAGCAGTAATCAGGTCTTGCTTTCATCCACAGTAGGAATGTGACTAAAGGTGAAGGATTTGGGCTGAAGGTCAGGTGATGGTCAAGTGATGGTTGTCAACACTTTTCTCACACCTCTGATGACCATAGAGTATGATTGGGCTAATGTGAGGTACCACTGTGCTATGTAATAGCTCTGGACTGGTGAGTGAGGGCCTGAGGGGTGTAATACACTGATTTGGGAGAAAGAGTCTGAGACTGTAGACAACTTTACTGCTCATATCACATGCCTTCTCACCCACCACTCCTGCCTGTCTGTTTATGTCTGCCAAGCCTACCCACAGCCAGGTACACACTGTGCTTTGCACTCCTAGAAAAAAGGGTTCCAAAAGGGTTCTGCGGCTATCCCCATAGAATAAACCTTTTTGGTTTCAGGTAGAACTATTTTTGGTTCAAGGTAGAAGTCTTATTTTATTTCATGTAAAAAATCTGTTGTTCTGCCCCTGAACAAGGCAGTTAATCCACTGTTCCTAGACCGTCAAGTGAACAGTGCCTTGCAAAAGTATTCACCCCGTTGCCGTTTTCCTATTTTGTTGCATTACAACCTGTAATTTAAATGGATTTTTATGTGGATTTCATGTAATGGACATACAAAAAATAGTCCAAATTGGTGAAGTGAAATGAAGAAAATTACTTGTTTTAAAAAATTCAAAAAAATAAAAAACGGAAAAATGGTGCGTGCATATGTATTCACCCCCTTTGCTATGAAGCCCCTAAATAAGATCTGGTGCAACCAATTACCTTCAGAAGTCCCATATTTAGTTAAATAAAGTCCACCTGTGTGCAATCTAAGTGTCACATGATCTGTCATATGATCTCAGTATATATACACCTGTTCTGAAAGGCCCCAGAGTCTGCAGCACCACTAAGCAAGGGGCACCACCAAGCAAGTGGCACCATTAAGACCAAGGAGCTCTCCAAACAGGTCAGGGACAAAGCTGTGGAGAAGTACAGATCAGGGTTGGGTTATGAAAAAAGATCAGAAACTCTGAACATCCCATTAAATCCCCATTATTCAGAAATGTTATGAATATGGCACCACAACAAACCTGCCAAGAGAAGGCCACCCACAAAAACTCACGGACCAGGCAAGGAGGGCATTAATCAGAGAGGCAACAAAAATACCAAAGATGTCCCTGAAGGAGCTGCAAAGCTCGACAGCAGAGATTGGAGTATCTGTCCATAGGACCACTATAAGCCGTACACTACACAGAGCTGGGCTTTATGCAAGTGGCCAGAAAAAATCCGTTGTTAAAGAAAAAAATAAGCAAACACATTTGGTGTTTGCCAAAATGTATGTGGGGGACTCCCCAAACACATGGAAGAAGGTATTCTGGTCAGGTGAGACAAAAACGTTGCTTTTTGGCCATCAAGGAAAATGCTATGTCTGGAACAAACCCAACACCTCTCATCACCCCAAAAACACCATCCTCACAGTGATGCATGGTGGCCCAGCATCATGCTGTGTAGATGTCTTTCATCAGCAGGGACTGGGAAACTGGTCAGAATTGAAGGAATGATGGATGGTGCTAAATACAGGGAAATTCTTGAGGGAAACCTGTTTCAGTCCTCCAGAGATTTGAGACTGGTACGGAAGTTCACCTTCCAGCAGGCCAATGACACTAAACATACTTTTCAGGTTCTTTGTCTTATTTCTTGCTTGTTTCACAATAAAAATGTTATGCATCTTCAAAGTGGTAGACATGTTGTGTAAATCAAATGATACAAACCCCCCAAATATCTATTTTAATTCCAGGTTGTAAGGCAACAAAATAGGAAACATGTCAAGGGGAATGAATAATTTCGCAAGCCACTGTACATGAGAATTTGTCCTTAACTGACTTGCCTAGTTAGATAAAGGTTAAATAAACTAAATCAAATAAATGAATATACAGTTGTATTTGGAAGTTTACATACACTTAGGTTGGAGTCTTTAAAAGTAGTTTATCAACCACTCCACAAATAATAACAAACTATCGTATTGGCAAGTCGGTCAGGACATCTACTTTGTGCCTAACACAAGAAATTTTTTCCAACAATTGTTTACAGGCAGATTATTTCACTTATAACTCACTGTATCACAATTACAGTAGGTCAGAAATTAACATACACTAAGTTGATTGTGCCTTTAAACAGCTTGGAAAATTCCAGAAAATTATGTCATGGCTTTAGAAGCTTCTGATAGGCTAATTGACATCATTTCAAGGCCTAAACTCAGTGCCTCTTTGCCTGACATCATGGGAAAATCAAAAGAAATCAGTCAAGACCTCAGAAAAACAATTGTATACCTCCACAAGTTAGGTTCATCCTTGGGAGCAATTTCCAAACGCCTGAAGGCACCACATTCAACTGTAAAAACAATAGTATGCAAGTATAACACCATGGGTGTCACGCCCTGACCTTAGAGCTTTTTATATCCCTATTTTGGTTTGGTCAGGGTGTAATTTGGGTGGGCATTCTATGTTCTGGTTTTCTATGTTTTTGTATTTCTTTGTTTTGGCCGGGTATGGTTCTCAATCAGGGACAGCTGTCTATCGTCTATTGGTCCGATGATTCCTCTTCTTCAGACGACGAATACCATTACAATGGGACCACACAGCCATCATACCGCTCAGGAAGGAGACGCGTTCTGTCTCCTAGAGATGAAGGTACTTTGGTGCAAAAAGTGCAAATCAATCCCAGAACAACAGCAAAGAACCCTGGGAAGATGCTAGAGGAAACAGGTACAAAAATATCTATATCCACAGTAAAAACAAGTCCTATATCGCCACTGCTCCAAAACCCCAATAGAAAATCAAATAAAATCAAATAAAATGTATTTATATAGCCCTTCGTACATCAGCTGATATCTCAAAGTGCTGTACAGAAACCCAGCCTAAAACCCCAAACAGCAAGCAATGCAGGTGTAGAAGCACGGTGGCTAGGAAAAACTCCCTAGAAAGGCCAAAACCTAGGAAGAAACCTAACGAGGAACCAGGCTATGTGGGGTGGCCAGTCCTCTTCTGGCTGTGCCGGGTGGAGATTATAACAGAACATGGCCAAGATGTTGAAATGTTCATAAATGACCAGCATGGTCCAATAATAATAAGGCAGAACAGTTGAAACTGGAGCAGCAGCACGGCCAGGTGGACTGGGGACAGCAAGGAGTCATCATGTCAGGTAGTCCTGAGGCATGGTCCTAGGGCTCAGGTCCTCCGAGAGAGAGAAAGAAAGAGAGAAAGAGAGAATTAGAGAGAGCACACTTAAATTCACACAGGACACCGAATAGGACAGGAGAAGTACTCCAGATATAACAAACTGACCCTAGCCCCCCGACACATAAACTACTGCAGCATAAATACTAGAGGCTGAGACAGATAAAAAGAGATAAAAAATCCAGACTACGGTTTGCAACTGCACATGGGGACAAAGATCATACTTTTTGGAGAAATGTCCTCTGGTCTGATGAAACAAAAATAGAACTGTTTGGCCATAATGACCGTTGTTATGTTTGGAGGATAAAGGGGGAGGCTTGCAAGCCGAAGAACAACATCCCAACCGTGAAGCACGGGGAGGGGGGGGGGGCAGCATCATTTGGTGGCGGTGCTTTGCTGCAGGAGGGACTGGTTCACTTCACAAAATAGATGGCATCATTATGTAGGAAAATTCTGTGGATATATTGAAGCAACATCTCAGGACATCAGTCAAGAAGTTGAAGCTTGGTTGCAAATGGGTCTTCCAAATGGGCAATGACCCCAAGCATACTTCCAAAGTTGTGGCAAAATGGCTTAATGACAACAAAGTCAAGTTATTGGAGTGGCCATCACAAAGCTCTGACCTTAATCCTATAGAAAAATTGTGGGGAGAATTGAAAAAGTATGTGCGAGCAAGGAGGCCTACAAACCTGACTCAGTTTCACCAGCTCTGTCAGGAGAAACGGGCCAAAATTCACCCAACTTAATGTGGGAAGCTTGTGGAAGGCTACCCGAAACTTATGACCAAATTAAACAATTTAAAGGCAATGCAACCAAATACTATTTGGAGTGTATGTAAACATCTCACCCGCTGGGAATGTGATGAAAGAAATAAAAGCTGAAATAAATAATTATCTCTATTATTATTCTGACATTAAACATTCTTAAAATAAAGTGGTGATCCTAACTGACCTAAGACAGGGATTTCCTACTAGGATTAAATATCAGGAATTGTGAAAACTGAGTTTAAATGTATTTGGCTAAGGTGTATGTAAACGTCCGACTTACCAACTGCCAGAAACACACTGTGACTTGGGATAGCTCTAGACTGGTGAGTGTTTTAGATGGTTGGATATGTCTCTGGAAGAGGCAGATTGAAAGGGGGTGAGGGAGAGGGCATGGGAGAAAGAAAGAGAGAAAAGTATATGGGGAGGAAGAGAGATAGAGAGGGTCAGAAACAGGAAGAGAGAGAGAGGGAAGACAGAGAGAACTTTCCCCTCCATCTGTTCTACCTCCATTGTATTGTGTCAGCCACACAATGCCCCCCTTTGTCTTTCTTTCATTAATATTCGTGATGAGGTACAGGTTCAGAAGGCCGCAGGTTATTCACCTCAGTCGTTTGTATATTAGTCAAATATCATGGACATATTGACAGTCAACTAATGAATGCAGTAGTTCAGAACATATTTTCATGCAGTCAATTTCATTATCATGGTGCAATCTTGTGATTGTTGTTAAAGAAACTCTTATGCCATCAGAACTACTTTTAGCTACTTGTAACATGAGCGTAGATGACCCAACTCAAACTGCAAGGTTTAATCACCTTAACAAAATGTGTGCTTTGTGACAGTGAGGTATGCACAACAGTTATGAATCTTCTGGATCAGTGAATTATTCCTAGTGAGTAACGATGTTCGTTGCCCACCGTTCCCTGTGACGCTGATACACCATTACACCACCTGAGAACATCCTCATCCCTCTCCCAACCCCACCCTTAAATGACCATTCCTCACCCCTCTCCTAACCGCCACCCTTAAACCACCATTCCTCACCGCTCTCCCGAACCCCTCCCTTGAATGCCATTAAAATCGAGGATGACACAAAAAGGTTTGAAATGTTTTTTTCCATTGTGGTCCTCGTGAAAATATATGGAGAAGAATATATACACAAGATTATAACATTTACGTTTTTTTAATCTAAAATGAATCTCATCAACAGGGAGGAAACCGTAAAAGGAAAACAATACATTACCTTGTAACTTTCATTGAAACAAATATATTTTTTTTACGCCTGTGCAGTTTTAAAGCATTTAGTATATAAACCATTTCTTAAGGTTTATATTTAAACTAGGGATGGATTTTATATGGTTTGGTACACTATTCCATTCCACTGCAGCAGTGTTAGGGAAAGAGCTTTTTCCAGCCATGCTCCTTTAGCCCATGGGTCATATATTGGCAACACTGGCTCTGGTGTGATGGCTAATAAAAGTGTCATAACCAGATAGGTGACTGGGGGCAAGGTCATGTATGAATTTAAAAACAATCAACAATTTGACCTCCGCCACCTGGAGATCAACTGGATGCCGGTTCAGCCCTGAAATTATTATTCTCATTAGTTTGTTTTGGGCTGGTTGAAGTTTGTCCTTCCGATTACTTGTTGTGCCACTGCACCATGAGAAACAAGCATAGTCATAGTGGCACTGTATCAGAGATGTTGCCAGGGACCTCACAGTCTCTGTATCCAGGGACTTGGCTACCCTTGCCAGGAACTTTGTCCTGGAGTTTACCTTCCCAATGTTACATCTGCTCCTGCCAAGCCTTCTACTTCTCAACCTGTGCCTCCCTAACCTCTCTCTGTGTGTGTGTGTGATTGTGTGGGCGGAGACAGGTGTGCTGGAGGCAGAGCAGATCCCCCACCAGTTGTAACCTGTTCCAAAATCAAGACCTCTACAAATAATCAACCCTGCCACTTCCGCGCTGCCAGATCACAACCTCTGCTCAGCTAGTCTGTGATTTTTAGAAATTTGATCCTGCTTAAATCCTGTTTTCATGTTATGCTTGTTTTCCCTTACCTGACACTGTTTTCCTCTCCGCTACTGTTTTGCCCGCTCTGACTTTGGTATCTGTCTCCAGTCCCACGTCTCATCAGTCCTGCTACACTGTCCTGGACCCTCACTCCACTGCGTCCTTGGATTCCTCTCTGGACCTGTTTACCCTGTCCCAACTCCCCTCGCTCCAGCCTCGGCCTCCACACTGGGCTTCCTGCAACCCGCCCGAGCTTCCCCTGGCCTGCAACCTATATTCCCTCTGTGTTTCAATGAATACCTTGGTTACCTCATTCCAGTCTCCTCGTCTGAGTCTGCTCTTGGGTTCACCTGTTCCGCTCTGCGTGACACTCAATGACCTTTAGAGCCATGAGTTCACCTGTAATGTCACTTTCCAAGTATATAACAGAACATCTTTCCTTAAACGCCACACCATTACACTTGACCGAGGAGTTGGAAGCATTTCTCACTTTGTGTTTGGAACCAAACAGGATACTTTCTTTCTTGCCTAAATGCAAAGACAGTTTGTTGTCAGATAACCAGTTACTGGCTTGAATCAGTTCGCTGCTTAGGGTCTTTTCAACAGTCTCCTTTTTCTTATGTAAAACCAAGAGGGCAGAATCATCTTCATACAGGAACAGAGAGCATGAACAGGCAGAGTCCATGTAATTTAGGTAGAGCAAAAAAGCAAAGGCCCCAAAATGCTCCCCTGGGGGACACCAGAGTTTATTGCCTTTAGCATCAGCCAGTCCCACCCATATCCACCCTTTGGAGCTCATCAGTTAGGTATGACTTCACCCATAATAAGAAGTTTGTACAACAAAATATCATGGTTCACAGTAGGACATGCTTTTTGTAGGTCAAGCATTACCATACCACATAAATTGCCCTTATCAATGTCTTGCTTGATAAAATCTGTCAAGTATAGTAAACAAGTGTTGGTAGAATAGCATTTTCTAAAATGGACTGAATATAAAATGTTATGGTCTTCAATGTACTTTAGGATCTGTTCTGCCAATCCTTTTTTGAAACCTTTTTTTCGTAGGTGTCTATTTACCAACACAATCCGATGCTGGCACTGAGACTGCATTCAATAGCAAACAAGAAAATGCGCATCCAGAGATTGCACTCCTAGTGGCCGGTGATTTTATTACAAGAAAACTGAAATCCGTCTTACCTCATTTTTACCAGAATGTACCTGTGCAACAAAAGGCGGAAAAACTCTATATCAGCTTTACTCCACACACAGAGATGCGTAGATCTCCCTCGCCCTACATTTGACAAGTCTGACCATAACTCTATCCTCCCGATTCCTGCTTACAAGCTAAAACTCAGACAGGAAGTACCAGTGACGCGCTCAATATGGAAAGTTCCAATGAAGCAGATGCTAAGCTGCAGGACTGCTTTGCTAGCACAGACTGAAATATGTGATCAAAGTATTCTGTACTAACAACAGCAGTCAAGCACCCCTGTAAAGACCTTTTATTATACACAGATTCAAAATAGATATTGATAACAAATGTGTATATTGTGGTTGTGACCAAGAGCCTCTTGATCATATATTTTGGGACTGTTATATCAGAAGAATTTGAAGTGAGTTAGAAGATTTATATTTTAAAATAAACTACTATTAACGTTATTTCATGGCAGATTCTTTATCCATAAAATGAGGTAGGCGGAGAACAAGCCCCTCTTCACATTGTTCTATTTTAAATTGTTATAATTGAAGATATAATTGAAATATTATTTTGAAATGATCAGTAAGTGTAAAAAACAATCTATGAAAATCTAAAATGTTTTGAAAAATAAAAAATGTATCTCGATATATAATGTCTGTTATGTCTGTTAGGTTTATGTATTCTTGTTTGTATATTTCTGTTTTTGTTCATAATAATAAATAAAAAACAGTCAGGCACCCAAGCTAACTTGCTAGCTACTTCCAGACACAAATTAGAGAACAGCTCACTGAACATATTGTGTGTGTTTGGGGGGTGATATTTAACCATTTTAGAGTGATTATTTTTTAAATATATTTTTCAGTATATTATGTAAATGTTTTGCTGATACAGTGGTTCAGTGGTCCAGCAGAGCTGGTTAGGCTGTTATGTTATCCAGCGCGTTGGTGACTGCAACTGTGCTGTCAGATTGTCAGTTCGTAAATTCAGAATGTTTCGCTCTCAGTGCGTTCAAGCACACACTGGACGTTCTGGACAAGGAATAGGGTTGATCCGAGTGTTCTAACCTCACAACGACAGTCAAGGACCCAAGCTAACTGGCTAACATTGGCTAGCTTGCTAGCTACTTCCAGACACATAATGAGAGAACACCACACCCCACCCATTTTACTCACCCTAGCAGAGCTGAATAGGCTGTTTTCATGTTCTCCAGAGCATTGGTGACTGGAATGCGTCTCTTTGAGCCACTGGGCCAGGGGGAGATAATGGGTTTATGGAATTGAAAGATGACCATACGGCAGGGAGTGTGTGTGTAAGTTGTAAGTATAAGTGAGAGGGAGAGAGGATCCCTGCCAGATTCTCAGTGGCTAAGTAATGACTCATGGGATCAAGGCCCCCTTGTCCATAAACAGGATTTATCTCAAAATGTGGCCGATGAAACGCACGCCAGGCCTACATAGTCTGCGTCTCAAATCTCATCATATTGCGTATGTAGTGCATTACTTTTGACCAGAGCCCATTGGGCAACAGTGTGTGTGTGTACTACTTTTGACCAGAGCCCATTGGGCAATAGTGTGTGTGTGTGTGTGTGTGTGTGTGTGTGTGTGTGTGTGTGTGTGTGTGTGTGTGTGTGTGTGTGTGTGTGTGTGTGTGTGTGTGTGTGTGTGTGTGTGTGTGTGTGTGTGCATGCTACTTTTGACCAGAGCCCAGTAGTTAGGATTTTCCATCTGTAGATGCTCTACAGATCAAACACAGTCTGTTGATAAGCAACTGCTAGCTAAGATTATGTTTAGGTTTAGAAAAAGGTTTAGGGTGAGAGTTAAGTTTAGGGTTAATATAATGCTTAAGGTTAGAGCTAGGGTTAGGTTTAGTAGATAGTTAGTTGTGGTGCTACTTAGTCTGTAGTAAGTCTGTAGAGCATCTACAGATGGACTATCCAAATAGTGTTACCAAAAGTAGTGCACTGTAAAGGGAATAAGGTGCCATTTGGGACACAGTCTTTGTCTGCTTTGCGTTTCTGCTGTCGTCTCCCCACTCTGATTTCATCACCATCAATCCTGTGGAGAAAGCTAGGAGGGTGACAAAGCAGGGGATGAAAAGAGTGGAGGAGGAGAGGTTTGGGCAAGGATAAGAGCCCATGTCATTCCCTATTAGGGGAACATCCAGAGAGAAAGATACATCTGTGGATCCTCATGAGATGATAATATGGATGAGGTGATACTAATGTAATTCTGTGAGCAGTAATCAGGTCTTGCTTTCATCCACAGTAGGAATGTGACTAAAGGTGAAGGGTTTGGACTGAAGATCAAGTGATGGTTGTCAACACTTTTCTCACACTGATGACCATAGAGTATGATTGGGCTAATGTGAGTGAGGTAGTATCTCCTTCTCTCAGTCAAAAGTCACTCTCTCTGATATTCTCTGTTTAAGTCCCCACTTAGTGCTTAAGATTATGTATTGGGATTTGGAATCACTAAAATCAAAGATACTGTTATGAAGGAGAAGACCTATGTGTGAAATAGGCTACTAACCATAAGGTTATACAAAGGTCCTTACACTATACACTTTTTTTTAACTTCACCTCTTCTCTTAACTGAGGTCATGGCCAAGGTTCCCTCTAAGCTGCACGCGGGCGCACAGCTCCCCTGGGACTTCCGTGCAGAAGAAATATCTGCCCCTGCGGAGAAGCACGTGATTGTACTTCACTCAACTTTCTAGTTTTCCTTTACTTTCCTTTACTGTGGGAATTGTGACCGAATCAACACAATATTAGCCACTTTCAAAGCAACATACCGGAAAACTATGCAAGACTTAGTATCCAAAACTAACTGCGCAAGAGATCTTGATGTAGGCAGAACGCTTCGAAGTAGGATTCTATTGCATTGACATGCATCACCTACTCTACACAGTCAGGTGCGCATAACCAATCAGAGCTGCAATAGGACTATATGCAGATAGACCATTGCCATATATGGATCTGTGCCATTCACTTTGAACTGGACTGTGTTTACAATATGAGTGGTCATGAGTAGATGTGCTTGTTTTGAGATCAAAGTGAGAGCTGCATGTGCATATAGCCACGTGAGCACATTTTGTTCATATCCTTTGCTAGTTAGTGAATTGTTCGCCCAGTTATAGATTATTTGTTGTCAGCAATGGGGGAAGGATTGCTTCCTACAAGAGCACAAAATGTCTACATTTCTAGACATCTCTGAAATGCTAGTCTGACAAAGAGATTTTTTTGCCTTAAAGGGGCAGTTTTGTATCTGAAAACAGGCTTGAATAAGGTAAGTATCCAATAGCAGAGGGTAACATAATTTGTCTGATTCTCTGTAACAATGGTATGGGAATAGCAATGCATTTTATTTTGTAAAGTGGTTTCTTGCTTCAAACAACACAACAATATTTTCTGGTCACCTCTTTGTCTGAAGGACAAGTGGACAGGTTAATGTCAAGCCCTGCATGTTTTTTTTCTCTACACTGAACACCACACATTGGCTGCTATTGTAGGCTGAATGATAAAACAGCTTTTTCCATGTTAAATTGTTATGGGATGCATTTTCTCCATTGTTTTTGATGGTAGGCCACTCTGGCAGACCTACATTATGATAAAATAGCCAAATAGCATTATGATCAATATAGCCTCAGTGTTCACAATAAACATGTCCTGGAAGTTGCACAGAATTTTCGCAACGTTCAAGTTTGCGCTCAGCCGACCTGAAATTTGCTCAGTGCTGGAAAGAATTAGAGGGAACATTGGTCATGACCCTTGAGGAGACTCCAGTGGGCTTGAGGCTTAATGGACATAGTCACCAGCCAATCAGCATGCTGCATTCCTCACATTCTGGAAAGAGAGTGTCAAGGCCATGAAACCTTAAAGAGAGTGTGTGTTTGTGTGTGTGTGTGAGTGTGAGTGTGTGCGTGTGCGTGTGCGCGTGTGCGTGTGCGTGTGCGTGTGTGTTTGTGTGTGTGTGTGTGTGTGTGTGTGTGTGTGTGTGTGTGTGTGTGTGTGTGTGTGTGTGTGTGTGTGTGTGTGTGTACACTATGTGTGTGTAGGCAACTGCAGGAGAGACCGTATTATGCAATGGCACATGCAGTGGCCACGGCATCTGCAGAATTCCATGTTCATTTCCCAGAAAATTGTAGGCCTACGTCTTTTAATGACTCGCTGCTGTTCAGACAGTTCTGGGAACTATACCTTTGCACCCATGACATCACAATTCCTGGAGAAGACAAGGGAGAAATGAGACGAAGACATGAAGAGAATAAGATAATTATTTCTTCTTTACCTCCTTTCGGTGAAAATCATCCCCCACTTTAATAAGACCAGGGCAGGTGGGCAGGTGGGCAGGTGTGTGTCCCTCATCGAGCCAGCTGCACACCAGAGCGAGAGAACGAGAGAGAGCGAGGAGAGGAAAGAAAGAAGGGGAGAGAGGTGGATACATGTAGAACGGGATGAGTGGCAGGAGTTTAAGAGAGTAAAAGAGGTTCAGAGGAGACTTTCAAGGATCTGTGGAGAGAGGGAACCAAGAAGGACAAGTACAGATTAAGAAAAAAAGGAACAGAGAGAGGAGTGCAGTGAGGAGAGAAAAAGACAGCTTTTGCAGAGTGAAAGACTCCAAATCTTTTTTCTCCCCAGGGTATTTTCCTGAGCCTCACTCATCAGTCTGGGCAGGAATCGCTCGTCACTCTTTTCCTACCTCCCTCCTCTCCCCCCTTTATTCCCTCCTTTCTTCCCTCTCTCCCAGCCGTGGAGCGTCACGAGAGCCACGCGATGAGAATAGAATCAGAAGGGAGAGAGAGAGAGTGAGAGTGAGCAAGAGAGGGAGAGAGGAACGAACCAGGGAAGCGAGAGACTTACACACACCACAAGCATTGGAAATTGAAGGAGTTGGTGTGCAGCTCGCAAGGTGGGTGAGGAGCATATAAGGCATGCATGTGCGTGTGTGATTTCTCTGAATGTGCCTGAATGAATGCTGGCATTCATGTCTTGATACTATTGAATTGAATTGTGTTTTATTAAGAGTGTGTGACAGGTTTGACTTCCCACTGTTTGGTGTGTGTATCACATTCTGGTGTGTCCATAAATTACCCTGTCACGCACATTTTAGCCATGAAGCATGTGTGTTACTATGCATGTGTGTGACTGTGTGTTAGTATCACTTTAGTAACACCACAGTATCACTTTACAGTGAGTTAAATAGATCCAGACAGTTATTGATTGAAAAAATAAACGGATACAGATAGCGAATTAGAACAGTCATCAATCAAAATAGGTGAAAAAAGGGAAAAAAATGGATTGAGATGAAGAGAGGTAAAGAGAGTTATCTGTGCAGAGTTTGAAAAGTCAATGAGTGACCGTCATGTACAGTAACTCAATCTCCAATAGTCCTTGTCGTGGCGTGTTGAATGTACATGGTGTAATGCATGGATGAATCTTTGTAGTTCATAAGATGCTAACTTGCATTTCCTGTGGTGCAGGAAAATTGTTTGCTGCAAGGACGTGATCAAATTAAGATCCCATCTGTAGACTCTTGAGTTTCTGTCATTCAAGTTTTCCATGAAGAACATAACACATGTTATTTTGAGCCCAGCAAGTGAAGCGGAGAGAGAGTTTTTGAGGTTAGAGCTATAATTATAGTGTAAGAGATAGAGTGAGTAGTATGCTACTGTCAGACAAAGTTGAGGGTGATTCTATGGGTCAGCAGTGTGTGTGACACTTTAAAGCTAACTTTGAGTCTGAGTTGGAGCCTAGAGTTTGCTCTGTGGAAGTTGGAGGAGTTGGAGCAGTGCTGTGTGAGTATGTGAGTGCATGTATGAGGTGCAGTTTGTCAAAGGCAACAATTTAGCATTTAGCATGGTGTGTGTGTGTGTGTGTGTGTGTGTGTGTGTGTGTGTGTGTGTGTGTGTGTGTGTGTGTGTGTGTGTGTGTGTGTGTGTGTGTGTGTGTGTGTGAGTGTGTGTGTGCATGTTAGTGTGTGTGTGTGCTTGCATTAGTGTGTATGTGCATGGGTGTATGTTTGCATGAGTGTGTATGTGCATGGGTGTATGTCTATGTGTGTGGGTCTGCTAACGCATGTGAATACATGTTTGTGTGTGAACTGTATACCCTAGTGTCTCAGATCAAAGGAAAGACAGAGGCTGACTCTTCTTTACATGCTATGTAGCGGTTTTACGTACTGTAACAGTTGCAGCAGAAGTGCACTTTCCATGTCATTGAGTGTACCCTCAATCACATCGCTTTTAGTTAGGGATTTGTCCCTGACAGCTTTGGATAGGTACAATATGGCATTTCGGCATGATCTCCTTTTTTATTTATATATAATATTTTTTACGCTGCTGCTACTCGCTGTTTATTATCTATGTATAGTCACTTTACCCTTACCGACATGTACATATTACCTCAATTACCTCGACTAACCTGTACCCCCATACATTGACTCAGTACCGGTACCCCCTACATATAGCCTCGTTATTGTTATTTTTTGTGTTACTTTTTTTACTTTAGTTAATTTAGTAAATCTTTTTCTTAACTCTTATTTGATTAAATCTGTATTTTTTTTAAGGGCTTGTAAGTAAGCATTTCACAGGGTGTGTACACCTGTTGTTTTCAGCGTATGACAAATAAAATTGGATTTGATTTGATATCCCTTCATAGTTTGTCCACTGAAAATAAGAACAATGTTTTGGAGCTCTGCAGGCTTGATGTTTTAGTCGTGCCCCCAGCCCTCCTTGTTTCTCTATACCAGAGTGATTCCTCCCTCTCCCTCCCTGACTTATGAATGAGCAGTCTCTCTCTCGCTCTGTTCCTCTTAAGTTTCACCCCCAGCGCTGATGTGCACGGCCAAAAGGCATGGCTCAGGTAGCCCTGGCAGGCAGCGAGGTCACTCTTGCAAGGTTAGGCCAGGTAATGGAATGTTAGGTATTTACTGCTCACAGCCCTGGCTGTGTCCCTCGCTCCCTTCCTCCTCTTCCCCCTGCAGCCCTTCTCACCCCTCTTCGGCTCACCCCTCCCACCTCCAGGAGCGTGTATCTGTGCAACATGCTGGGTCATGCCACCCTGCCAAGCCATGCCGGGGCATCAACACGTTTGTATAAGTGTTGGAAAATCACCCGATGGTATTCCCCATGGTAAAAACCAAACAGAGAAAAGACAGAAGATATTATAGATGCCCAGTCTGCTGTTTATGGTTGCTGTATGACAACTTTGTGCCAGCGGCATGGGAACCCTGTGTATCTGCTGTGTGGCACTGGCACCGAAGATTAGTGTTGTGTGAGCTCATATCAATGCAAGCAGATATTTTACCTCCCTCCCCTCCTCCTCCTCACCATGGATACTGTGCTCCCTGGGCCTGTATCAGTGTTATGTGGTTCTCATCAGCCTATTATAGAGCCCTCTTCCCTGACCCAGTTCTCTCTGCTCCCTCTCCCTGACTGTCACCTGCTCTCTGTCTATATCTCTAGCTGTCTCTCATGGTCTCTCTGTCTCTTTTTCTCGGCTTTGGCCTCAGTCTGTGTACCCAGAATCACATATTCTCGGAAATGCAAGGGCTCTCAAAGGTGGGGAAATCTAAGACAAGCTCTCACATGTAAGATTGTACTGTTTGTATCGTATATGCATGTGCACACAAGCACCAAAATGGATATATATAAATTAGAATTACCTCCAGGCGCACATTGAAACACAACCACATACACACCCTTCCGCATTGCCCACAGCCATGCACACGCACACAGGGTTGGATAGATTACTTTTTTAAATGTAATCTGTTACAGTTATTAGTTACCTGTCCAAAATTGTCATCTGTAACGTAACAATGTGGATTACCCAAACTCATTAACGGAATCTGGTTACTTTGTAATTTTTTAGATTACTTTGCCCTTAAAAATGCATTAGAAGGAGACAAAAATAATATTACCAATTGAGCGACATCTTTTGCAGGATAAATCAATGTTAGAGTTTACATACCTGGCCATAACAGCCAGGTCGCCCGTGATACAAGTCAGGATTCAACATCCAGCCAGATGGGTTTTTAGTTCATCGCACAGACAGGAATAAAGAACTCTCCTGGAAGAAGAATGGCGGGGATGTATGTTTCATGATTAACTACTCATAGTGTGATTGTGATGACATACAGAAACTCAAGTCCTTTTGTTCACCCGACCTAGAATACCTCACAATCAAATGCCAACTGTATTACCTCTAAAGAGAATTCTGTTCGTTTATAGTCACAGCCGTGTATATTCCCCCTCAAGCCAATACCACGACGGCCCTCAAAGAACTACACAGACTTTAAGCAAACTGAAAACCACATATCCTGAGACCGCATTTATTGTAGATGGGGATATAAACAAAGCAAATTTGAGGTAAAAGCTACCGAAGTTTTATCAACACATTGACTGTAGTACTCACGACTACATCAGATCACGACTACATTTTGCTCCTCCCTTCCTATAGGCAGAAACTCAAACAGGAAGTACCCATGCTAAGGTCTATTCAACGCTGGTCTGACCAATCAGAATCCACGATTCAAGATTGTTTTGATCACACGGACTGGGATATGTTCCGGGTAGCCTATGAGAATAACATTGAATTCAGTCACGGACACGGTGACTGAATTCATCAGGAAGTGTTTTTTTTGTGTGTTTTTTTACAATTGAACCTCTATTTAGCTAGGCAAGTCAGTTAATAACAAATTCTTATTTACAATGACTGCCTACACCGGCCAAATCCGGACAACACTGGGCCAGTTTTGTGCTGCCTTATGGGACTCCCAATCACAGCCAGTTGTGATACAGCCTGGAATCAAACCAGGGTGTCTGTAGTGACGCCTCAAAAACATAGATGAAGTGCCTTAGACCGCTGCGCCACTCGAGCGTATAGGGGATGTTGTTCTTACGGTGACTATTAAAACCTACCCAAATCAAAACCCGTGGATAGATGGCAGAATTTGCATAAAACTGAAAGCTCAATGTAACTGAACTAAATGACTATCACCCCGTAGCACTCACTTCTGTCATCATGAAGTGCTTTGAGAGAATCGTTAAGGATCATATCACCTCTACCTTACATGACACCCTAGACCGACTTCAATTTGCTTACCGCCCCAATAGATCTACAGACGATGCAATCGCCATCACACTGCACACTGCCCTATCCCATCCAGATAAGAGGAATATCTACGTCAGAATGCTGTACATTGACTATAGCTCAGCCTTCAACACCATAGTACCATGCAAGCTCATCCTTAACCCTACCCCTTGCAACTGAGTCCTGGACTTCCTGACAGGCCGCCCCCAGATGGTGAAGGTAGGAAACAACACCTCCACTTCTCTGATCCTCAACACAGGGTCCCCAAAAGGGTGCGTGCCCAGCCCCATCCTGGAGTCCCTGTTTACCCATGACTGTGTGGCCACGCACACCTCCATCACCATCATCAAGTTTGCAGACAACACAACAGTAGTAGGCCTGATTACCAACAATGACAAGACAGCCTACAGGAAGTAGGTAAGGGCCCTGGAGGAGCGGTGCCAGCAAAAATAACCTCTCCCTTAATAAAGGAGCTGAACGTGGACTTCAGAAACCAGCAAAGGGAGCACACCCCCATCCACATCAACGGGCCCGCAATGGAAAAGGAGGAAAGCTTCAAGTTCCTCTGCGTACACATCACTGACAATCTGAAATGGTCCACCCACACAGACAGTGTGGTGAAGAAAGCACAACAGTGCCTCTTCAACTTCAGGATGCTAAAGAAATTTGGCTTGGCCCCTAAGACCCTCACAAACTTTTACAGATGCACAATTGAGAGCATACTGTCGGGCTTCATCACCACCTGGTACGGCAACTACACCGCCCTCAACCGCAGGGCTCTCCAGAGGGTGGTACGGTCTGCCCACTGCATCACCAGGGGCAAACTGCCTGCCCTCCATGACACATAGAGCTGTAAAAAGACCATCAAGGACATTAACCACCCAAGCCACGGCCTGTTCACCCCGCTACCTTCCAAGAAGGCGACGTCAATACAGGTGCATCAAAGCTGGGACTGAGAGACTGAAAAACAGTTTCAATCAAGTCTATCAAATCGTCCCGAAGCTGAATGTAATTGGGGACTCGCCTAATCTGTTGCTTATGATTTTGTTGTCATGGAGGACTGAATGAGCTGATGCTACTCTCATGGAATGGCACGCACAACCGAAAACTTCTATTTGATTGTGAAAAATGAATGTCAAATGTTGCATTTACTATAGGCCTATTGTTTACGTTTTTGCTGTTGACACTTTGATATCCTGATAATTTTCAGATGTTTAAGCCTATCAAAAGTGTGTGAGTTTGAGCATGGGTACGAAAGCCCTTTATTAATCAGCATGAATTAGTTTGAGCAATAAAAGCCCCATTTGTGGTGTTCTTAAATTAAACTCTTCTTTGACTGTATGTGGAACACAATACTGTGTTTAGAAGGGAGGAACTCTCTCAAACTTTTATTCCATATACTGGGATCTGCATTGTAGAATGCAGCTGTTGCAATAGAACATTTTTCACTGGCTGGCCACTGATCGCAAAACCAATGATTGACAGGCAGCTTCACCTTCTCAAATTCAACCATTATCTTGTTAAATTACACATATGAGTGTGTGAACAGCCATCCACAACAACCACAATCTGTGTTGCGCAAATAGCTAAGTGAAAGGACAGCAGTGTGATTCACTTCATTGCTCTGTATATATCAATAATAAATTATATCTATATCGCCCGTAGGCTACACCACTGCTGTCATCCTTACCTCCAAGCATTTATTCAAACAGAATCTTTGGATGCCGACAGAAATAACACCATTGGAAGTCAAAGCTTGGACTGAAGCGTACAAAAACCCACTCCTGCTGTTTTCCTGTCATCCATCAAACGCATTTGGTGTGTCATCATAGTGTTTTTTTCAGTGTTGATTTGAATGTCATTGAGAAAACAAAAAGGTATCATAAATAACTTTTTTGCAAACATCCTTTCTGAACTTAACAGTAACCATCTAGTTTTTCAAAAGTTTCTGTAATCTGATTACAATATTTTTGCTGGTAACGGATTGCAGTAACAGTTTTTTTGTTATCAGTGACATGTAACTGATAACATGTAATCCATTAGTCCCCAACCCTACGCACACATGCACACACACACACACACTTCGCATTTGTTAGGATATATTGTCACCCTATGGAAGACATTGTAATTGTGGACGTTCCTCTACAAAATGACTGCAGAGATTGGTCTGAGCTGCCAAAACAATGTGAATTAAGGCCATTTTCACAGTCGGTTCTCACTTCCTTCCAACTTCCAAGTACAAATGGATATCGGTCAGCCCCGTGGCAGAAACGAATCAATTGGCAACCTTCATATGACTTGGGCCTTTCTCTTAGATGTTAAGTCCCCTATAGGGGGGGGGACTGTGAGCAGTTCTGGACCGGCGATAACTGACATTTTGATGTACAAAATGTTCGGTGAATGTTAGTCCAGTGATTTATAGTCCCAGAATGCTCTCCGCTGCCACTCTATCAGTAGAGCTGACTTGAAGTGTCAAGTTTCAGACCCCACATTTTCATTGGGAATGACGTATCAATTTTCTGGCCTGTCTGGACAAAGAATCCATTTGCTCTCCATCTGAGCAACGGAGCCCAGCCTGGAGACGAAATATGAAAGAGGACAGTCAAGCATATTATCTCATTGTGATATACAGTGGCTTGCGAAAGTATTCAACCCCCTTGGCATTTTTCCTATTTTATTGCCTTACAACCTGGAATTAAAATTGATTTTTTTTAGGGGTTTGTATCATTTGATTTACACAACATGCCTACCACATTGAAAATGCTAAGTATTTTGTATTGTGAAACAAACAAGAAATAAGACAAAAAAACTTGAGCGTGCATAACTATTCATCCCCCCAAAGTCAACACTTTGTAGAACCACCGTTTGCAGCAATTACAGCTGCAAGTCTCTTGGGGTATGTCTCTATAAGCTTGGCACATCTAGCCACTGGGATTTTTGCCTATTCTTCAAGGCAAAACTGCTTCAGCTCCATCAAGTTGGATGGGTTCCGCTGGTGTACAGCAAACTTTAAGTCATACCACAGATTCTCAACTTGATTGAGGTCTGAGCTTTGACTAGGCCATTCCAAGACATTTAAATGTTTCCCCTTAAACCACTCGAGTATTGCTTTAACAGTGTGCTTAGGGTCATTGTCCTGCTGAAAGGTGAACCTCCGTCCGAGTCTCAAATCTCTGGAAGACTGAAACAGGTTTCCCTCAAGAATTTCTCTATATTTAGCACCATCCATCATTCCTTCAATTCTGACCAGTTTCCCAGTCCCTACCGATGAAAGACATCCCCAAAGCACCATGCTTTACTGTGGGGATGGTGTTCTCAGGGTGATGAGAGGGGTTGGTTTGTTCCAGACATGGCGTTTTCCTAGATGGCCAAAAAGCTAAATTTTAGTCTCATCTGACCAGAGTACCTTCTTCCATATGTTTGGGTAGTCTCCCATATGCCTTTTGGCAAACACCAAATGTGTTTTCTTATTTTTTTCTTTAAGCAAAGGATTTTTTCTGGCCACTCTTCCGTAAAGCTCAGCTCTGTGGAGTGTATGGCTTAAAGTGGTCCTATGGACAGATACTCCAATCTCCGATGTGGAGCTTTGCAGCTCCTTCAGGGTTATCTTTGGTCTCTTTGTTGCCTCTCTGATTAATGCAATCCATGCCTGGTCTTTAAGTTTTGGTGGGCGGCCCTCTCTTGGCAGGTTTGTTGTGGTGCCTACATTTTTTAATAATGGATTTAATGGTGCTCCGTGGGATGTGGGATCATGTGACAGATCATGTGACACTTAGATTGCACACAGGTGGACTTTATTTGACTCATTATGTGACTTCTGAAGGTATTTGATTGCACCAGATCTTATTTAGGGGCTTCATAGCAAAGGGGGTGAAAACATATACACTCACCAATTTTCTGTTTTTTATTTATTATAATCTTTGAAACAGGTAGTTTTTTATTTCACTTCACCAATTTTGAATATTTTGTGTATGTTCATTCCATGAAATCCAAATAAAAATCCATTTAAATTACAGGTTGTAACGCAGCAAAATTGGAAAAACGGCAAGGGGGGTGAATACTTTTGCAAGGCACTGAATATTTCGAGCTCTCAACATGAAAAATAATAAGTCATTTCTCTTGGTCACTTTGTGCTTAAAGCTGTAGTTGAAACAAGTCTACACGTATTTGAATGGTATCTTTGTGCCGCTCAGTGGACGTTTAGGAAAAAAGTCTCAATTGTCATTTATATGATATGGTGCCAATATTGTACTGTCACAAAGTATTATCATATTTTTTTACAGTTATAAGAAAGATGAAATCTTATAGTAAGTCATTTATAATTTAATGTGTTACTATATTTAGAAAGCATTTTAGTAATTTCAAGCCCTATTGCCCCACATTGGTTGAATAAAAAAAAAATCATATATACATTTTCATATTTTCACAAGGTTTTTACTATGTACTTGAGCTTGTGTCCTTAAGACTGAGTACACCTCAGCAATTTTTAACTATTTTTACCAGAATGGTGAGTTCCAGACTTTTCTAAAACTATGGAATATTACCATTTATTGTTTATGGGCATCTCATGAAAAATCATTACATTTGGGTATGTCTATTTTGGCGGAAATTAAACATTTGGCCTATGATTCAGGTGGTTCCAGGGTAACCACATAATTAAGGCAATACACGTTTTGTCTCAAACCCCCCAAAAGTAAAATAATAGGACTAAATCAAATCAGACTTTAAATGCACTTTAAATAAAGTGATTTAGTCCTATTCTTTAATTTAGATTTTTGCTTGGGATGGAAATGTCAATCCAACATATCAATTATTAGTGACGGAACTGTTGAAGCAGAAGATACATCTCCTTCAAATGTTGAGATTTGCTTCCGTTGATAAATCATTTGAAATCAACCAGAGCTTAAAATGCTAAGCCTATTGAATTGTCGATTTTAAGTTGAATTTTGGGTTAAATTGAAACATTAGCTATTGATGAGTTTGCTAGTACTATATAGGCCTAAATAGCTTGCCTGGCTACCCAGACTTCTTGCTTCAGAAAAAGGTTATGCCACACCCATGGAAGTTACTTTCTTACATTTTTACATTTTAGTCATTTAGCAGACACTCTTATCCAGAGCAACTTTCAGTAGCAATTGGGGTTAAGTGCCTTGCTCAAGGGCACATCAACAGATTTTTCACCTAGTCAGCTCAGGAATTTGTCCCGAGGGTCTTAACCACTAGGCTACCTGCCGCAATGTGTCTGTATCTGAATACCTCCCTGACCCATCACTGAATGCGAACACATTTGGTGCCATCTGATTGGTCCAGAAACCGATGGGTTGGGCCAGAGCCAGAATACACGTGGGTTAAGCGTCGGTTTGAAAATACGTCATTGGCTTTGATACTCTGATTTATTAGAGACAATCCAATTGCTTATGACTTTGTCTTGTACAAACGACTTTGACTTTGTCTTGTACAAACGGTCTTGTATGACCCTCCCGTGTTAAGCATGTATCGATGCAAGCTTCAACGGAAATTATGCCCAGAAATGTGACGCAACCATGTAAAAACGATGCAAAATCTCTTGAAATCAATAGCAGCCATTATTTGAGCTGAAGCAAGATAAAATAATCTTCGGAATGAAATATTGCCCATTTACATCTCACATGTTGCACAAATACAATATGTTATCATGTTACATTAATAAATACATACTGTGTTAATTTTAGCGTGTTTACCTGCCTACAATACCCACTGTAGATTGCAAGCCCATAGTAAGTCAATCGGGCTAATGTTAACTGGCTAGCTACTGCTGTTAGCTAGCTAGCTAGCTAGACAGCCACAAAGAATTGGCAGCTAGCTACACATTAATTTGCATCTACTTAAAAAAAAACATCAGATTTAGGTCATTTTTGCCTGTTAAACTATCTGGTTAGCTTGATTATTACGATTAGGATATAGCTAGCTGATAGTTATGAAGTCAATGTTTGCTTTGTGTATGTCTTGTTTCATCTCTATTGTTGCCATTGTCCTGGCTGGAAGAATGTTCAGTGAATGGGAGGTGCAGCATAAAGTAATACTGTAGGTGGAGTGTGAATGCTTCTCATTTTTTATTTGTTCTTCACACTCTGGTCCTCACAAGAATGTACTTGAGAGAGTGTGCTCAGAGAATGCATGCTTGGAGAATGCACGGTAGTATGCATACTGAGAGACATCTCTGATGAAAGACATTGCAATTATTGACATTCCTTTACAAAACAATTGCTGGGATTTATTTGGCTGTGCTGCCAAAACAAGGGGAATTAGGGTTATAGGTCAGCGCCGAAACTGAACAATGGGCTACCTTCACATGATATAGGCCTTTAATCCAGGGTAACCACAGAAGTAAGGAAATCATTTTTTGACAATCTTACATTTATATAGTCAAAATGATACTGACATGTTGGGAAAGCAAGAAAACTGTATGATAACGAACAATGTTTTCATTACAAAAGTAAGCTTAGGTCCTGGATAACTGCATCTATCCCTCTAGTACAATGTCAGTCAGTCATTAGACTAATGTTTACTCTGCTATTATAACACCTATGTCATGGAAAGCATGTCCCTTTAGCAATGACAAAATTACATAAGCCCTCACTAAGAGCTGAGCTGAGTCGTCGTCATCAGGCCACTGTGACTGTCTTTTTAGAGCAGTAGGGTAAACAGCTGTAGGATATTTAGCTGAGTGGTCCCATCGGGCTGTGTACCTCCTAGCGCTAACGCTAGCCGAGAGAAGAGATGCTATAGTGTGATAAGGTAGAGGTTGTTGCGTGGGAAGGCAGTGCAGCCGCTGGTTGTTTGTTCCTGTTTTCCTCAGCTGACAGACATCAGAGTCGGGACTCTCCAGTGGAGCGAATAAAGTGCCAATCTAGTTAAATTGCACGAAATCAGAAACATATGGGAGCCGAGCCCACAAACCTTGGCTGGGGCGCTGCCAAACTCTTACAGAGGAGCACCACAGAGTCTAGAGTCTCTCTCTCACATGCACGGATGCACACACATACACACACACACACACACACACACACATACACACACACACGCACGCACACTAAAACACACACTAACACACACACACACACAGACCCGAGACTCAGCATTTCCTACCCATTAAGCGCTTCCTCCCCGAGTCTTTCATCATCTAAAGTGAATAATCTGGTGGAGGCCTATTTGGTGTGAGCTGAATATTTTGACTGCTTTAACCACATGGGAGGCAGTAAGAGTATTTGGATTGCCGAATTGTTTTGTGTTGCAAGCAATTTCAGATGCCAATCCAATTTGTGTCTATTTAAATACTTTGGTCTGATTTAAATATTTTGGTTGTAATGGTTGCTGTGTATGAATAAGTATGCAGAAACGATATGATTATAGTAGAAGAAAAATATGACCGACATCTTCCCGACATTTTCCCCACGGTCTGTGTTCAGAATTATTTAATGTCGTTGGTATGGTAATGTACGTTGGTATGGAATTCATGTTTGTTAATGTATCTAAAGCTGTGTAATGTTGCTTTTTGTTCCTTCATGATATGCCTGGCATCTGATCGAACTGTTGATGGATTTAAAGGTCTAACTCAGATAGACTATTCAACTTCAAAAAATGATTCACCAGAGAAAAATGTCCCTCTAATATCAGAGTTTGACTAGCTACTCCGTGTGTGTGTGTGTGTGTGTGTGTGTGTGTGTGTGTGTGTGTGTAACAAGTTATCAAAATGTGACCCCTGATCTTAGTCAAGCACTTTCCCTTGAGGTGAGAGTGGGTGGAGTGTGAGTGGGAGAAGGGTCCTGGTGATGAGGCCTCAGTCTTTTAGCTGCCTTTGAGACGGCACACATGAATTATTTGCCTGGAGCAGCAGCCAACCCACCTCTTATATCAATTGTATGTTTATTATGACGGTAGTTAAAATATACGAGCCCTACCTGGGCACTATGTGAAACAGGGGGAAACAGTGGGGGAGAGAATGGAGGGAGCAAATTAACTAGCAATCACTAACGCTCTGGTTCTTCAGACCAGGCTCCAGATTGCATCATCCACTTCACCTGATGTAGACGCCGACACACTGAGATCATACACCTTAGCTGCAGGGAGGGTTAAGGAAAGTACCAGAGTCAGCCCAGGCCACTCACAGACATGCACACACGCATACACACACATGCACACACACACACATAAGTGTGTATGAGGGTGTGTGTAGGCACACTGGTATACACACTGCTGATACGCTATAAGTATCCATTAATGTTTGTGTTTGTGTGTGTTCCCGCATCTGTAAATGTTTTATGGTTATGTTGTATATAATTACATGGCGTCAGATGGTGGCAGGTTTGATTGGCAAACTTAATGTGTCCATACCGTGTGTGTGTGTGTGTGTGTGTGTGTGTGTGTGTGTGTGTGTGTGTGTGTGTGTGTGTGTGTGTGTGTGTGTGTGTGTGTGTGTGTGTGTGTGTGTGTGTGTGTGTGTCTGTGTTTCTGTGTTTGTGTGTGTGTGCTTACTGCATATGTGAGAGGCAGGCCTTCTGAACCTAGCTGTGGTTCCACAACAAGACTGATAGGAAGGGAGAAGTGCTAAATCAGAATCGTCAGGCAGTGTACAGTAGAGTATTGGCCTGGGGCTGGGTGTTCACTTCTTGGCCTCACTACCAGGGAAATGAGAGCACAGACAAGAGAGCAGCCGAGATGCGAGTCAAGAGTTCTACTGCTCTTTCATTAGTTTGTTATTGTCCATTTAACAATTCTTGATATCCCAATTTGTGCCTTGCTTGAACATTGTTATTGTATTTGTCACTTTCATTATTTTTCTTGGTAAATCCTAAAAGCCCCCATGCAGCCTATGAAAAAAAAAGGTTTAATCATCATTAGTATCAGTATCATTCGTATTCATTTAATTAAAACAATGTATTTTCATGAGCCTCCTTTAGCCCTTAAAATTTGTATTCTGATTGTGTGGGCATTAGGAAACAAATTTGAAGATATTTACATTCACAGCCCTGATTGGCTGATAGGATGGTCTAGAGCCCACCCCCTTACCCAGATGAACAGTCATTACTGTGGGTCAAAAGTTCTGTCCCACCTGAACAAGCTGAAGTTCCAGTATTTTTCTTTTCAAACAGCTACACAAAAATGGCATTATCATAATTTTCACAATTTCAAAGTGTTATTTCTACCTCATAGTATGGAAATATCATAAAATCAACAGGAAATCACGTTTTTGACTGGACTAGGTCTTTAATAAAAATATTAATGAAAAAAAGAGTTATGCAACTCTCCGTATGTCAGGTCTTAGTAGTAATTTGTCTGATTAAGCGTATGTCAAACACAGTTAGTGTCAGTGGTGGAGACGGGATAGGCTAGCTAAGTGCTAGGCTGTAAAGGCACGCTAAGCTATATAGGCATACTAAGCAGGTTTGACATGCTATTCTACAGTAGGGAAAACAGGTGGATGTAAATATAGGGACTGGACTGAGGAAGTGTGGAAGTGATGCAAGTATGCCATTGGAGGCTCTTTAGTGTGTTGAGTTTGTGATAGGGTGGCCCCATTCTGGGCAAACAGTGTGTGTGTGTGTGTGTGTGTGTGTGTGTGTGTATGTGTGTGTGTGTGTGTGTGTGTGTGTGTGTGTGTGTGTGTGTGTGTGTGTGTGTGTGTGTGTGTGGTGTTGATAAGCATTTTGGACGAGGAAGAAAAGGCTACATTGAAGGTGTTGAGTGTTTCTTGAGTGTGGAGGGTACATGGTGTTGAGTGGGTTGTGTGAATGGTGTTGAGTTGGATGGTTGGGGTGGTAGGGTGTGGTGAGGATGAGACCAGTGATGAGTACTAAATGAGGAATAGGCAGTGTCTTGCGCTGTTGATACTAGTAGGACTGACATGTTATCTTTAGGTATTAGATTTTAGAAAGTAGTTGACTCTCCTCGGAGGAGGAAGGGGAGGACCATCCTCCTCAGTAAATGTAATAAAAATACAAATAGTGAAACATTTAAGAAGTTATCCTTTAAATAAAACTATGCTAAATATATTCACGTCACCAAATAACTGATTAAAACACACTGTTTTGCAATGAAGGTCTACAGTAGCCTCAGCAGCACTCTGTAGGGTAGCACAATGTTGTAGCTGGAGGAGAGCTAGTTTCCATCCTCTGGGTACTTCAATACATAGCTCATGGTTCTCACCCACTTCCATAGATTACACAGTAATTGTGACAACTCCTGGGGGACTTCCTCCAACCTATCAGAGCTCTTGCAGTATGAACTTACATGTTGTCCACCCAATCAATGGATCTAGTACTGAACACATAAGCTACAGCTAGCTAGCATTGCAGTGCATCAAATGTGGTGAGTAGTTGAGTCAAAGAGAGAGAAAGACAATAGTTTAATAGCTTTGAGTTTAGCTGTGTTTAGTGGTTATTATATGGTTAGGCTTGGATTTTTTTTTAGTCTGGTCACATAGAATTTGTGTGTTGTGCATTGAAGTCCACAAGCGACGGAAAAAGGTGAGTGGAGGAGAGTGCATAGATGCAATAAATAATACAACGTGGCAGCTATGAACTGTGTTTACGTGCGACCAGAGGTCAAATCAAATCAAAGTTTATTTGTCACGTGCGCCGAATACAACACGTGTAGACCTTACAGTGAAATGCTTACTTACAGGCTCTAACCAATAGTGTGAATAAAAGGTGTGTGTGTGTGTGTGTGTGTGTGTGTGTGTGTGTGTGTGTGTGTGTGCGCGCGTGTGCGTGCGTGAGTGAATTTTGCTGCTAGGGAGCAATGCTGACGAGGCAGGAACATGGGGACACTCCAGTTACCTCAAGATCAAAAACCATAAACCCAGTTTAGTGTGTCATCCGCTGTGTCCATCAGTAAAGAAATAAAACAACAGTAAAAAGACATTTGAAAATAACAGTAGCAAGGCTATATACAGACACCGGTTAGTCAGGCTTATTGAGGTGTGTTCATTCCTCTGATTCTGTTGACAAACGTTTCTTAAACGGAAGCAACCGGTATGAAACTGGGATAAACATACCTGAATTTGGCCAATAGAAACTCTCGTTTGCAACTGTAGGACTAGTGATTACACCTTACTGTAGATCAGCTAGATGCAGGCGCTATTCCATGTATCACTGTCTGTCACCTCAAATTTTCCTCTCGACCTGTGTGCACCTACATTGTAAACTTTCATTCATAGGCTAGGTTGTAGCAACCTCATGATGTGTATAGTATCCTAAACCTATCGATTTTACATACAACTGAGTGAATGGAATTTGAATGACAGTCATCCAAACGGCACTGACCGCCATGCTTAGAGAGGGATGAAAACTTGGAAGAATAGAGCGAGAGGAGAGGAGAGGAGCGGAGGTGAGGAGAGAGTAGCATGATGCCACCATCTGTTAGCCACATGCTACACCTCACCGCAGTTCCATAAATCTCAGCGGCCCTCAGCAATGCAAGGCCACATTCCGCCTGGCTAAACGTACAGGCATCAAGCGCAGTGGCTACGTCCTCAGAATTCCCTAAATGTTTACCTCATCCCTCATAGAGAGAGACAGCGAGGCAGGGAGGGGATTCATACAGAGAGAGGGAAGAAAGGGGAGAGGGGGAGACAGTAAACACAATGCATATCATTACATAAACCACCAGGACATAGGACTGCTGTGAAGAAGGATAGTGTGACTGTGGGCTTCAAATCAATCTTTCTGTGGTCTGTCTGGCCTAAATAGAAAGGTTTAGCTTATTTTTAGAGAATATATCTATGGCATATCAACAGTGGCTCTCTATAAGTATTCAGAATGACACACGCACAAATACACACACGTACAGTCACATGTGCACACACATGCCCACTAAAACATGCATACACACACACAAACATACACACATGCGCACACACGCACACACACACAGCTATAGATTATTCGGATCAAAGTCAAGTCCAAGCAGGTCCTGCAGTGTTGTCTATAGATGGCCTGGAGTGTGTGTGTGTGTGTGTGTGTGTGTGTGTGTGTGTGTGTGTGTGTGTGTGTGTGTGTGTGTGTGTGTGTGTGTGTGTGTGTGTGTATGTGTGTGTGTGTGTGTGTGTCTGCATGCCTATATGTGACGGTATGTGAGTGTGTATGTACATGACAGAGTGTGTGTGTGTGTGTGTGTGTGTGTGTGTGTGTGTGTGTGTGTGTGTGTGTGTGTACATGACAGAATGTGTGTGCGTGTGTGTACATGACAGAATGTGTGTGTGTGTACATGACAGAGTGTGTGTGTGTGTTCATGACAGAACGTGTGTGTACATCACAGACTGTCTGTGTGTACATGACAGAATGTGTGTGTGTGTGTGTACATGACAGAATGTGTGTGTGTGTACATGACAGAATGTGTGTGTGTGTACATGACAGAGTGTGTGTGTGTGTACAGAGTGTGTGTGTGTGTGTGTGTGTACATGACAGAATGTGTGTGTGTGTACATGACAGAGTGTGTGTGTGTGTGTACATGACAGAGTTTGTGTGCGTGTGTGTGTGTGTGTATGTGTGTGTACATGACAGAGTGTGTGTGTGTGTACATGACAGAGTGTGTATGTGTGTACATGACAGTGTGTGTGTGTACATGACAGAGTGTGTGTGTACATGACAGAGTGTGTGTGTGCGTACATGACAGAGTGTGTGCGTACATGACAGAGTGTGTGTGTGTACATCACAGAATGTCTGTGTGTACATGACAGAATGTGTGTGTGCGTACATGACAGAGTGTGTGTGTACATGACAGAGTGTGTGTGTACATGACAGAGTTTGTGTGCGTGTGTGTGTACATGACAGAGTGTGTGTGTGTGTACATAACAGAGTGTGTGTGTACATGACAGAGTGTGTGTGGGTACATGACAGAGTGTGTGTGTACATGACAGAGTGTGCGTGCGTACATGACAGAGTGTGTGTGTGTGTGTGTACATGACAGAGTGTGCGTGCGTACATGACAGAGTGTGTGTGTGTGTGTGTACATGACAGAGTGTGTGTGTGTGCGTACATGGCAGAGTGTGTGTGTGTGTGTGTGTGTGTACATGACAGAGTGTGCGTGTGTGCGCACATGACAGTGTGTGTGTGTGTGTGTACATGACAGAGTGTGTGTGTGCGTACACGACAGAGTGTGTGTGTGCGTACACGACAGAGTGTGTGTGTGTGCGTACCTGACAGAGTGTGTGTGTGTGCGTACATGACAGTGTGTGTGTGTACATGATGTTGTGACCATGTTCCTACCAGGCTAGTTGTTTTTGACAGTGCTGTAATAACGCTGGCTTGTGTGTTTGTGTCCTGGAGAAAGAAGGCCACGATGACAGCTCCCATCGTCTCCATCCGCTCTCACACCCTCAGCCCTTTGCTGTTTGTGCATCTTCTCTACGCACAAGCACGATCCCCAGGACACCACGCCTGCCTGCATGTGTGATCCTCAAGATAGTGTATGGAGTGTGGTGTGCAGTATTCTGTGGCAATATTCTTGTGAAGTATCAGGTATGTGCACACACCTTAATCAGGACGGATGCCATACTGGCATACTGCGTTTGTATCCAAATATCTCTTTCTTTCCATGTTTTTCTCTATCTATCTTCCTTTGTATGGACATAGTTTCTGTATCTATTACAAGAACACAGGGCTTGTCACTTAACCTCTCTTTCTCTTTCAGATTCAAGTTCAGATTGCTTTATCGGCATGAAATACAATGTGAAGATATTGCCTAAGCAGTGGTACAGCATTTCCGTAAATACAGTACAATGCAATGATTCTCTATCTCTCTCTCTCTCTTTATGGAGATAGATTCTGTACCTATTATAATAATAGTGTGCTTGTCTCTTCTGCCAGTTTGGGGTGTTTGAGGCCCAATACTTTAGAGCAGGGCTGTTCAATGTCGGTCCAGGCGGGCCGAAACACTTCTGGTTTTCAACCTCTTTTTCTAATAAGGGGCTAATTCAGACCTGGGACACCAGGTGAATGCAATTACAGTAACTACGAGGTAGAAACAAAAAACAGAAGTGTTGTGGACCCCCAGGACCGACACCGAACAGCCCTGCTGTAGAGTATCTATCTGTAAGTGTGCAGTTGGCAAACTTGATCTTGTCCGTTTCATACCACTGTTTAGTAGCTCACCAGCTTACAGTTTTGTAGGCCTGTGCGTGTTACTGTGGTGATGTCTGGAACAATGAGGTGGAGGCTGGAGGTCAGGAGCAAGATGAACACAGTATGACCTTTGACCCCCAGGGTTCAAGAATCAAAGACTCCCCCCATATAAACCAAATCTAAAGATTTTGTAAAGAAATCTGTTTACATATTATTTTGATTTTGGTGAAGGTTCGAAGCACCTGTGTAACTATCTGAACTCGTCCTCTCACTGTCAACTGCGTTTATTTTCCGCAAACTCCCCCCCAAAAAAATGTGTTGCTGAGTTTAGCTAGCTCCCACATACCTGGTAGGAGTTTTGATGAAGTCTGTCTCTGCTACTGGGTTTACAAAGATGTTTAAGTTTGATGGTTAGGTGTTAGGAGTTGTATTCCAGTGGATTATAATGTATTTTTCTCTGACATGTTAAATGTTTGCGTTGAGTGTTCTTGGGTATCTTTAACCTGGTTTACCTAAATAGCACTTCTGAAAGCCGTATCCAAATGATGTGCAAATATATGTTGGTTATGAAAGAAATGTGGATGTAGGAAATCTTCTTTTCCATCCCTTTGAGATGCAGAGGAACCACATGGTTTTTGGCTTTCGGTCTGATTTCATGGAACTTTAGATCGATTGAAATCATTTTGGTGAAGAAATTATATAATAACATGGTGGCCAGAGATGAGTCACCACTAATTTTATGTTCTCCTTAAAACTCTGGCGTCCAACTAGTATTTGTGTCCTGTACTAGAGCTGTGGGTGATCTGAGCACAGCCAATAGGAGAGCCTGACAGTGACATCACAGTCATGCAATGTGTTGAACGGATAGCGATGAACGTTCCAGAACAAACAGAAAACCAGAGAGACGATGGAGAGATGGAGTGTGGCAAGCAGAAAACCCCTGCCTCATTATTCATCCATCAAAAACGAGTGTGTGTGTGTGTGTGTGTGTGTGTGTGTGTCTGTGTGTGTGTGTGTGTGTGTGTGTGTGTGTGTGTGTGTGTGTGTGTGTGTGTGTGTGTGTGTGTGTGTGTGTGCGTGTGCGTGTGTGAATTTTGCTGCTAGGAAGCAGTGCTGACGAGGCAGGAACATGGGGACACTCCAGTAACCTCAAGATCAAAAACCATAAACCCAGTTTAGTGTGTCATCCGCTGTGTCCATCACCACCACTATATACAATGGGGCAAAATAGTATTTAGTCAGCCACCAATTGTGCAAGTTCTCCCACTTTAAAAGATGAGAGAGGCCTGTAATTTTCATCATAGGTACACTTCAACTATGACAGACAAAATGAGGAAAACAAAATCCAGAAAATCACATTGTAGGATTTTTTATGAATTTATTTGCAAATTATGGTGGAAAATAAGTATTTGGTCACTTACAAACAAGCAAGATTTCTGGCTCTCACAGACCTGTAACTTCTTCTTTAAGAGGCTCCTCTGTCCTCCACTCGTTACCTGTATTAATGGCACCTGTTTGAACTTGTTATCAGTATAAAAGACACCTGTCCACAACCTCAAACAGTCACACTCCAAACTCCACTATGGCCAAGACCAAAGAGCTGTCAAAGGACACCAGAAACAAAATTGTAGACCTGCACCAGGCTGGGAAAACTGAATCTTCAATAGGTAAGCAGCTTGATTTCAAGAAATCAACTGTGGGAGCAATTATTAGGAAATGGAAGACATACAAGACCACTGATATCTCCCTCGATCTGGGGTTCCACGCAAGATCTCACCCCGTGGGGTCAAAATGATCACAAGAATGGTGAGCAAAAATCCCAGAACCACACGGGGGGACCTAGTGAATGACCTGCAGAGAGCTGAGACCAAAGTAACAAAGCCTACCATCAGTAACACACTACGCCGCCAGGGACTCAAATCCTGCAGTGCCAGACGTGTCCCCCTGCTTAAGCCAGTACATCTCCAGGCCCGTCTGAAGTTTGCTAGAGAGCATTTGGATGATCCAGAAGAAGATTGGGAGAATGTCATATGGTCAGATGAAACCAAAATATAACTTTTTGGTAAAAACTCAACTCGTCGTGTTTGAAGGACAAAGAATGCTGAGTTGCATCCAAAGAACACCATACCTACTGTGAAGCATGGGGGTGGAAACATGCTTTGGGGCTGTTTTTCTGCAAAGGGACCAGGACGACTGATCCGTGTAAAGGAAAGAATGAATGGGGCCATGTATCGTGAGATTTTGAGTGAAAATCTCCTTCCATCAGCAAGGGCATTGAAGATGAAACGTGGCTGGGTCTTTCAGCATGACAATGATCCCAAACACACCGCCCGGGCAACAAAGGAGTGGCTTCGTAAGAAGCATTTCAAGGTCCTGGAATGGCCTAGCCAGTCTCCAGATCTCAATCCCATAGAAAATCTTTGGAGGAAGTTGAAAGTCCGTGTTGCCCAGCAACAGCCCCAAAACATCACTGCTCTAGAGGAGATCTGCATGGAGGAATGGGCCAAAATACCTGCAACAGTGTGTGAAAACCTTGTGAAGACTTACAGAAAACGTTTGACCTCTGTCATTGCCAACAAAGGGTATATAACAAAGTATTGACATAAACTTCGGTTATTGACCAAATAACCACCATAATTTGCAAATAAATTCATTAAAAATCCTACAATGTGATTTTCTGGATTTTATTTTTCTCATTTTGTCTGTCATAGTTGAAGTGTACCTATGATGAAAATTACAGGCCTCTCTCATCTTCTTAAGTTGGAGAACTTGCACAACTGGTGGCTGACTACATACTTTTTTGCCCCACTGTAGGTATGCATCCTCTGTAGAACCTCTGCCAGAACCACACTCAGAATAACGGAGCCGGTACCAACATGGCTACTTTTCATCCAGATAAAGGAAGTTGAGTAGATAGCCACCCACAGAATTGTCATTGTCATTGTCATTACAGAAATGAGGCTAAAGTGTTTGGTGATTGTGAAACTATAGGACCATTCCAGACAATGACAGACTTAATGGCAGACCCAAGCTGCCAATCAGAGAAAATAATATTAGCTCTGGGACAGTATCCATCCAAAGACAGATCAGAACAGATTTTGAGCTGGGCCGATCGATCATTGGGTGACTTGCTGAGTGCTGTATCTGTACTGTACCAAGTCCAGATTCATGGAACAGTGTTTTCATTGGGATAGGTTGATCCAGCCAGTCTCATAGCAAGCAACGTCAGGACAGGGACAGAGCATGCCTTCCCCCCAGTCCCCTGCTCTATCTGGGGCTGGAGCCAAAGCTCCTCACAGCTGGTGCCCTCTCAGGGCTACCTTATACAGACTGAAGTATCTTACTGAGAGAGAAGTAGCAATAGTATAGAGTTGTCATTGTCACTATCTGGCCAAGGTGCAAAGCCAAAAAAACAAAAAGCTACTTTTTGTGTTCATATGTTTTCACGATATAGACCATTTTGACTTTGCAACTTAGCTGTGTAGAGAGAACCTAGTTATAGGGACCGTTCTTCCTGCTCAGGTAACTAGGTTAGGGCAAATTCTAGAACTCAATCCCCTTAGCTATAAGAGTTTGGAGTTTTTCCTGGTCAGGTCATGGTCAGATCTCCTGGCCTTCCTCCTAATCTTGTTATGAGGGGTGTTAACCAGCATACTTAGCTCACTGAAGGCCAGTTCATGTCCTCAGAACCAGAGATGATGAGCAATCAAGAGTAGATGCAGAACGCACTTGAGAACAAACCCAATGGGGGATGAAATCACAAAATCACATCCATCCGAAAGCTTAGGAATTTAGTCAGCAGGGCTGCATTTCTCCTCGACTTTATCAAATAAAGTGTAAAACGCGATTGGGTTTTAAGAGGTTTAACAGTGCTTAAACTTCATTACTGAAGGATGATAAGATGCACCGAGGCAATGAAAGAATTCTACCTCTTAATGTTGACGCCAAGGGCCTGTGCTTCGCATCAGCACCAAGTTTGTGTATGTGTCTGTCTGCGTGTGTGTACCTCGGAATGCATAAAACTGGGTGTTCATCCCTCTCTCTTTCTCTCTCTCCTTTCCCTTTCTTTCATCCTCTGCCAAAATAAGTTTTGGACATGTAAGATGGTCAGAGAAAAAAAGAAAGGGAAGGGAAAGAGGGAAAGAAGAAAGAGTGGACCGTTCTGGAGGAATATGGCTCATATTAATCTTTAAATATTGCTTTACCTCATCTGAACTAAATTACGCTGCTCTGAACTCGCTGTCCTCGGAGTTCGGGCTCAGCTCCACCGGCAGCCCAGATGGGCAAGGATACGGCAGTGCTGCGCAGCGAGATCCAACAGATCTGTCACCGCGGCGACAGCAGGCAATATAAACCCTGGGTCCGTTTGAGCTCCGTAGATGCCCTTTTATACGTCGGATCAAATGTGTCTTTCTTGTTATTGTTGGGCTCGGCTCGCTGTGCTCAGGGGCAGTGACACCGAGATGGCTCCCAGAAGTATCCGGCCTCTAGGTTATCTCTCTTTCTCCCTCCCTCCCTCCCTCTCTCTCTCTCGCTCTCTCTGTCTCTCTTTCTCTCTCTGCTATATATATCTGTGTTAAGAATAAAAATACATACCAAGATGGGGATAGATTATGTGTGTTTAGGAAGTGTTTACATGAATGTAAAAGATGTTTCAACACGTGTAATTTATGGATACAGTAGGAGAGAGTTGTAAAGAAACTTTCATTGTTTATAGATAGTGTCGTAATATTTGATTTACTTCATACCATAGATATTTCCTCTGCAGGCTGTATGAGCATGCAGAGGCAACAGTGTGCGGTTTGTTACTGTGTATATACGCGATTCTGGGGGCCATGAGAGCTATAGTTAGTAGAGCAGAGATGGCTTACTCTTTACTGTACAGCAAGGCTCAAAGCTCGCCAAGGCTTGTGGTTTCCACTGGTAAGAAACAGAGGCAGGTACAAGTGGCTGCAACTTCTCAGCTTCTCTCATAGGCATTTAAAGGTGCGATAACACACGGTCAAGAGTAAATACAGCCACATCTGTACTTACTCACTGTCTACGCAACTGGCAGATAGGATTTCACAACACTTACTGTAGTAGACGATAATAGAAAACTTTAAAGATAGGCCTCTGATGCTAATGGCCAAAGGCAGTACTGTATCTCATGCAGGCTTACTAACGTGCACCTAACGCCTCATATTTTCACCTGTCAATGGTAGAGAAAGTTAGGGCAGCCTGTCAGGGGAAGAGAGATTAAAAGACTGAGGGGTAGAGATGCTGAAGGAAAGCCAGTCACATTTCATGAGTCGGATTTAAACAGACGTAACAAACAGCACCTATCAAAAAGCTCAACTGCCAAAGGTATAATAATTCGGAGAATTTCCCAACACTGAAATTCCACTGTGTGTGGGCTACTGCACGCAGCTGATTTTAGAATTTTTCAGCGATATTCCAGTGTGAATGGTGTAAAATCAACATGTAGCCGAGAGCTTCAAATCAAATCAAATCAAGTTGCATTTGTCACTTGCACCGAATACAACTTGTGGAAGTTTGCCTTGTGCCTAAACTGAATTGACGAATGCATTGTAACCGCAATTATGTTGGTTTTTTTGTATTAGTTTTTCTATTATTCTGTTGAATAATTATCATTGGGTTTACTTGATAGCTACCCACACAAATAGCTAGCTAGAACAAAGTGTTAAGATATTCATTTAAAAAGATTAAAAGCAATACAAATACCTTACAGTAAAATAACAATATTTGAGGCTATATACAGGGGGTACCGGTACAGAGTCAATGTGCGGGGGCACCGGTTAGTCGAGGTAATTTAAGTAATACAGTGGGGCAAAAAAGTATTTAGTCAGCCACCAATTGTGCAAGTTCTCCCACTTAAAAAGATGAGAGAGGCCTGTAATTTTCATCATAGGTACACTTCAACTATGACAGACAAAACGAGAAAAAAAATCCAGAAAATCACATTGTAGGATTTTTAATGAATTTATTTGCAAATTATGGTGGAAAATAAGTATTTGGTCAATAACAGAAGTTTATCTCAATACTTTGTTATATACCCTTTGTTGGCAATGACAGAGGTCAAACGTTTTCTGTTCAACTCCCTCCAAAGATTTTCTATGGGGTTGAGATCTGGAGACTGGCTAGGCCACTCCAGGACCTTGAAATGCTTCTTACGAAGCCACCCCTTCGTTGCCCGGGCGGTGTGAATACATGGCCCCATTCATTCTTTCCTTTACACGGATCAGTCGTCCTGGTCCCTTTGCAGAAAAACAGCCCCAAAGCATGATGTTTCCACCCCCATGCTTCACAGTAGGTATGGTGTTCTTTGGAGGCAACTCAGCATTCTTTGTCCTCCAAACACGACGAGTTGAGTTTTTACCAAAAAGTTATATTTTGGTTCCATCTGACCATATGACATTCTCCCAATCTTCTTCTGGATCATCTGAATGCTCTCTAGCAAACTTCAGACGGGCCTGGACATGTACTGGCTTAAGCAGGGGGACACGTCTGGCACTGCAGGATTTGAGTCCCTGGCGGCGTAGTGTGTTACTGATGGTAGGCTTTGTTACTTTGGTCTCAGTTCTCTGCAGGTCATTCACTAGGTCCCCCCCCCCCCCCCCGTGTGTGGTTCTGGGATTTTTGCTCACCTGTGGTCATTTTGACCCCACGGGGTGAGATCTTGCGTGGAGCCCCAGATCGAGGGAGATATCAGTGGTCTTGTATGTCTTCCATTTCCTAATAATTGCTCCCACAGTTGATTTCTTCAAACCAAGCTGCTTACCTATTGCAGATTCAGTCTTCCCAGCCTGGTGCAGGTCTACAATTTTGTTTCTGGTGTCCTTTGACAGCTCTTTGGTCTTGGCCATAGTGGAGTTTGGAGTGTGACTGTTTGAGGTTGTGGACAGGTGTCTTTTATACTGATAACAAGTTCAAACAGGTGCCATTAATACAGGTAACGAGTGGAGGACAGAGGAGCCTCTTAAAGAAGAAGTTACAGGTCTGTGAGAGCCAGAAATCTTGCTTGTTTGTAGGTAACAAAATACTTATTTTCCACCATAATTTGCAAATAAATTCATAAAAAATCCTACAATGTGATTTTCTGGATTTTTTTCTCATTTTGTCTGTCATAGTTGAAGTGTACCTATGATGAAAATTACAGGCCTCTCTCATCTTTTTAAGTTGGAGAACTTGCACAATTGGTGGCTGACTAAATACTTTTTTGCCCCACTGTATGTACATGTAGGTAGAGTTATTAAAGTGACTATGCATAGTTACTTCTTGGCCTCTGACAGCACGGCAAGCGCTCCGGGACCACTTGCCGTGCGGTTGCAGAGAGAACAGTCTATGACCAGGGTGACTGGAGTCTTTGACAATTTTTAGGGCCTTCCTCTGACACCGCCTGGTATAGAGGTCCTGGATGGCAGGAAGCTTGTCCCCAGTGATATACTGGGCCATATGCACTACCCTCTGTAGTGCCAAGCAGTTGCCATACCAGGCAGTGATTTAGGATGCTCTCGATTGTGCAGCTGTAGAACTTTTTGAGGATCTGAAGACCCATGCCAAATCTTTTCAGTCTCCTGAGGGGGAATAGGTCTGGTCGTGCCCTCTTCATGACTGTCTTGGTGTGCTTGGACCATGTTAGTTTGCTGGTGATGTGGACGCCAAGGAACTTGAAGCTCTCAATCTGCTCCACTACAGCCCCATCGATGAGAATGTCTCTCCTTTTCTTACAGTCCACAATCATCTCCTTTGTCTTGATCCCGTTGAGGGAGAGGTTGTTGTCCTTGCACCACACAGCTTGGTCTCTGACCTCCTCCCTATAGGCTGTCTCATCATTGTTGGTGATCAGGCCTACCACCATTGTGTCATCGGCAAACTTTAATGATGGTGTTGGAGTCATGCCTGGCCCATCCGACCCTCCCTACCCAGCCCAGAGGACCAGAGTTGGAGATTTTACAAAGAAGCTTTCTGTCTTTCATTGTGCCAGGGAATTTAAAGGGGTTCTCTTTCTTTTTGTTCTCTCATCATCCCCTTCTTTCACCTTAAAACATTTACAAGACAGACAGAGGCTTTGATATCTCAAACTATTATCTCTCCCTGAAAAAAAACACATAAACTAGCTGACAGATGCTGTGCGTTGACAGAACGCAGCAGGAATGCGAAGTATGGGGAGCTTTCGCCAAGTCCAACAGTGAGGTAAACATTGTGGCACCCCTCCTGTCCCTCCCTCACTTGTACAAGGGAGAATGTCCCATGTAGCCTGTCCCCAGGCACCCCGTCCCCATGCAACCCGGCCCGTGTGTGACCTCTAACCTACGCCCCTGTGCCCATGGGAGAGGGAAGCCAACCTGAGAGAGGGCCATTTGAGGGGAGTGGTTTATACCCAGACTGGCATTATGCTGCATCTCTCTCTTGCCCTGTAGTCACAGAGGACAGCCAGAGGCCCTAAATATAACCTTCCATTCTGAGGCCAAGGGGCCTCCTCCTTCTTCCTACCCAGGCTCCTCTGGGCTGGGTAGGGAGGGTAGGATGGGCCCACGCGGACCACTGCTTAGGCCGAAAGCCAATGACACGACTGCCATTGCTGCCGACCTCCTCGGAAAAGTATTTTTAAGGTCAATTACAGGGTGCAGCGGCTTCAGATGGCCGAGTGCTGCTTAAGAGGCCTTATATTAAAGATTTATGTGGAAAGCGAGAGAGGAATCGCTGAGAAAGATATGCTTCTGGTTACTCAGAGTCCCCTAGTCTGTCTCTCTCCATTGTTACTTACCACACACAGCCACAGGAGGCGCAGTGCTATTGTGAGACATGGACACATGCCCCAGACAGTTAGGCCAGGATTTAATCCGAGGCGAGCTATGGAGCAGCACACAAGACAGCCGACAACCCACCTTTTAAAGGTTGAACTGACATTCAGAGTGTGTACCATGAATATCAACTGACCAATGCTGCACTGTCATGTGCCTCCGATTGAATCCCAGCCTTTGTGTCTCTGTGTGTGTGAGAGAGAGGGTACGCACGATTCCGTACTCCAGCTTTCATCTTGAAGATGTTTTGTGTTGTGTACTGAGTTCTTATAACGAGACTCAGTCTTGTGTTTTATTCTTGGATGACTGTTTTGTTTGAAATGTGTGTTTTATTTATGTTCTTCTGGAGTGAGTTGGAGATTACTTGTGGAATGTGCCAGGTTGAATGCTGCATTAGATGTTTGTTTGTACACTACAGTATGCAGATGTCTTGGGTCTGCATGCAGTGTGTTTCCTGCTGGCCAAAGATTGCAACAGCCTTATGGAGACAGGTGATGATGAGGGGAATGAATAGATTACTGGTGATCTGTCTGTGTGTCTGTCAGTATGTCTGTCTGTCTGTCTGTCTGTCTGTCTGCGTGCGTCTGTCTGTGTGCGTGCGTGCGTGTGTGTGTGTGTGATACCTTGGACCCAACATGTGTGTTATCTTAATCAAGATGCTTCATCAGTGCATGTATATTTATGATGTGACTCAGAGTTTGCTGTGTTTTTCCAAACCCAGAGCTAAGCATCTGTTGTTAATATTGTGTTTATTTGTGATATTAGCGGTGGTCCTAATCAATGTTCCCTCTAATACTTTGGGGCACTGAGCAAATAACTTGAACATCCGGCGCGCGTTTACAGTGAACACTGAGGCTGTACAGTTTAAGACAGTAGCTAATAGGCTATTGTGGCTATTGGAGCATAATGTAGGCCTACCAACGAAACCAATGGAGCAAATCACATAATATTTTCACATGGAAATAGCTTTTAATTTCTATGATATAGCCTACAGTAGCCTATATGTGGTGATCAATGCAGGCCTACATTGCATGAGACTTTTAAAGACATTGTAAAAATATTATGAAGGACTTTTATTTTACTTGGCCTGTAGCACCATGGGCCAAGTAGGTGACTGTAAATTGCATTGTATTGTGATGTATGATGAAAGAAACCACTTTACATAATACAACTCATTGTTATTACTATACAGAGTATTAGACAATGTAGACTACCCCTCCTTATTTTGGCTTATTTGCATATTCAAGCCTGCCTCAAAACACAACACTGCCTCTTTAATTAAAACATAAACGTTTTACCTGACTGGCTTTTCAAAGACAGTTTGAAATGCAGCCTACACGTTTATTTCTCTTGTAGGAAGCAGTTACTCCTCATTGCTGACCTATACTCAGGATTGGGGAGTAACGAATTACATGTAATCTGTTACATGTAAAGGTTTACAAAAAACGGTAACTGGTAATCTGTTAAATTACCAGCAAAAATATTGTGATCGGATTACAGATACGTTTAGAAGACTAGATGATTACTTCGGGGATTGCTTTTAAATTCAGAAAGGATTTTTGCGAAACAAAATATTTAACACTGCTCTGTTTTCTCAATGACATTCAAATCAGCCTTGAAAGAAGGCGCAATTATTTTTTTAATTGCACCTGAGCGAGTCTGACCACAAGTCAGAGACCACTATGATGACACACCAAATGTGTTTGATGGTTCGTGGGAAAAGAGCAGGAATGGGCTTTTGTAGGCTACAGTCCATGTCTTCCAATGGTGCGACTGCTGTCGGCATCCAATGATTATCCAACTTGAATAAACGCTTGGAGGTAAGGATGACAGTAGTGGTGTAGTCTACGGCGATACGTATATCACTTATTATTCATATCTACATAGCGCATTGATGTGAATCACACTGCTGCTCTTTCATTTAGCTATTTGCGCCTAACAGATTGTGGTTGTTGTGGATGGCTGTTCACAAATCTAAATGTGTATTTGAGCCCAATAATGGTTGAATTCAAGACGTTTAAGCTGCCTATCAATCATTGTTTTTGAAACCAGTGGACAGCCAGTGAAAAATGCCCTCTTGCAACAGCTGCATAGTGCGGATACCAGCCTATGGAATAAAAGTGATGCTTTTATTGCTTAATCTAATTCATGCTGATAAAAATATATATATCCGTAGGCCTAATGGACGCATGCTCAAACTCGCACATTTTTTGACAGATTTATAGGGGTCATCTGTAGTTGCTACATCCATTTTTTGACTTATAAATTATATATACTGTTTATATATATATATATATATATATATATATATATACAATTGAAGTCGGAGGTTTACATACACCTTAGCCAAATACATTTAAACTTAGTTTTTCACAGTTCCTGACATTTAATCCTTGTAAAAATTGTCTTAGGCCAATAAGAATCACCACTTTATATTTTAAGAATGTGAAATGTTAGAATAATAGTAGAGATAATTACTTATTTCAGCTTTTATTTCTTTCATCACATTCCCAGTGGGTCAGAAGTTTACATACACTCAATTAGTACTTGGTAGCATTGCCTTTAAATAGTTTAACATGGGTGAAACGTTTCGGGTAGCCTTCCACAAGCTTCCCACAATAAATTGGGTGAATTTTGTCCAATTCCTCCTGACAGACCTGGTGTAACTGAGTCAGGTTTGTAGGCATCCTTGTTAGCACACACTTTTTCAGTTCTGCCCACAAAGGATTGAGGTCAGGGCTTTGAGGTGGCTTCTTCCTTGCTGAGTGGCCTTTCAGGTTATGTCGATATAGGATTTATTTTACTGTGGATGTAGATACTTTTGTACCAGTTTCCTCCAGCATCTTCATAAGGTCCTTTACAGTTGTTCTGGGATTGATTTGCACTTTTCGCACCAAAGTATGTTCAACTCTAGGAGACAGAACGCGTCTCCTTCCTGAGCTGTAGGACGTCTGTGTGGTCCCATGGTGTTTATACTTGCGTACTATTGCTTGTACAGATGACTGTGGAGCACAGAGAGGAACAGGGAGGAACAGAGAGGAGCACAGAGAGGAACAGAGAGGAGCACAGAGAGGAACAGTCCTACGTGGTACCTTCAGGCGTTTGGAAATTGCTCCAAAGGATGAACCAGACTTGAGGAGGTCTACAATTTTTTTTCTGAGCTTGGCTGATTTCGTTTGATTTTCCCATGATGTCAAGCAAAGAAGCACTGAGTTTGAAGGTAGGCCTTGAAATACATCCACAGGTACACCTCCAATTAAATCAAATGATGCCAATTAGCCTATCAGAAGCTTCTAAAGCCATGACATCATTTTCTGGAATTTTCCAAGCTGTTTAGAGGCACAGTCAACTTAGTTTGTTAACTTCTGACCCACTGGAATTGTGATACAGTGAGTTATAAGTGAAATAATCTGTCTGTAAACGATTGCTGGAAAAATTACTTGTGTCATGCACAAAGTAGATGCACTAACCAACTTGCCAAAACTATAGTTTGTTAATAGGACATTTGTGGAGTGGTTGAAAAATGAGTTTTAATGACTCCAACCTAAGTGTATGTAAACTTCTAACTTCAACTGTATATATCCATTGATTTTAAGAATAGAATTTATAAAATGCCACATGAGCTTAGTTCAACTGTCACACTCCATGAGAACCCAAAATATAAGCTTGTTTTCCTCCAATGTTTGTAAACATTGTAAATGTAAACAAACATTGTATAGCCTCATAACAACATGGTTGAAACAATAATTTTGATATCATGGACGGTCAGTCCTTGCATCCACAGCTCTGTCTGTTAATTTGAGAGTGGTTACATTTCTCCAGGCCCATTCCTCAGCTTTTTACCAAAAGAGAGGCAAGGGGTCATTTTGTTATTGTTTCATCTGTGGATTTGTCCTTTAAATTGTTGCATATTATCAAGATATCAAAGTGTCACCAACAAAAAGGTAAGCAATAGGTCTATAGCAAATGCAGCATACAGTATTCATTTTTTCACATGTACATAGTGATTTTCAGTAGTGCTCAAAGCATACCATGAGCGCAAAATTGATTTTAAATCAACGAGCCCAATCAGTCCTCCATGACAACAAAATCATAAACAACAGAGTAGGGCTGGCTAATAAGCCCTGAGTTTTGGGGTCATTCTCAGGTAAAACAATTTGGCTGATCTATACTTCCTATTCTTGAAGATCAAGTGGTATAACATTGAACGGAATGACTGGAATTCTGATAGACTTTGGTTTTTAATTTGGTTAGAAGGAGCCTACTGTACATAACCAACCCATAACGTAAAGATTAACATCCATATATGGCCAGCTATGTACACTTTAACATGGGTGTATCCTGCCATAGACGTTGTTCAATTGGTAACATACATTTCTGTCTTCTTATAATGTCTCTTAAGGGGAAAATCATCTATAAGTAACTGAATGTAATCAGATTACGTTACTGAGTTTGGGTAATCCAAAAGTTAAGTTACTGAAGTCCTAATGATAGTCATCCAGATCATCTCCCAGGGGCCTCATGGAATCACCTTATACACAGCAGGTAGACTACACAATGACTCACACATGCCTGCATGCACATGCGCTTTTGCACACACGAACATGCTCACACACCCATATATACACACTAGCACGTACACACACACTAGCACGTACACACACACACACACACACACACACACACACACACACACACACACACACACACACACACACACACACACACACACACACACACACACACACACACACACACTGACAACACAGGCAGAAAATACATACAGTGCACACTACACAAACAGACACTTGCCCAAATTAACACACCAGACTATGGCTGCACAGTGCGTACACATGCGACCACACAAATGACACACACACACGCTATAAAAATGAACATCCCAAGAGATGATATTTGTATTTTTTTCATGCCACTGCTGCCTTGTCCCTGACCATACTGTAAATATTGAGCTGTCGAAATGTGCTATACCACACAGAGAAGGGGGGGGTACAGTAGGCACCATTCACCTGTGTGTGTGTTTGAAGGGGGGGGGGGGGTAGTGGTGGGCTCTGGTCTCCATGAGAGTACACTATTGATGGAACAAAAGTGTGGGTGTGATTCAAAGGCCTATTTGTGCCAGGTTGAATACTGTTGGCTTTGCTGTGGGTCAGAGGCTCCAATACTGTAGCTGGAGCTGAAAATCTGCCTAACTAGTACAATCCATATCCTCTATATTGGCATTTTGTGTTTTTCAGTAGGCCTAAAGACAATTGGAACATGTCTTAGTTCAATCACACTCCTTCACAGTGTTCCTCACATTCTGAGGTGGGAACCTATCAATTAGCTGGACTCAGCCACCAGTCTGGAGAGAAGTTTGACACACGGCTCGTTTTGTTTTTACTATGTGTACGTCTTGACTACTCAGGTTGTTCCTCAGGCCTGTAATTGGCTGTGCCTTTGGGCTATGGTGGAGCACCTTAAATATAGCTTGTGTCAGTAATATGCGTCTTTAGTGGTGATGATGAGGCTATCACCTTATGAGAGCCGTTGTAGGCTCGGCCCTAATTTATGTGCTCTCTGTCGTCAAATAATACCTTTGTTTTGCATTCTCTTCTCTTGGCCATTTCTTGATCTTGGTCAACTAAACTCGTAATACTTGATTGCACAGGTTAAACTTTAATATGGAGTCAGAGAGTCAGATTTATTAAAGGTAGATTGTTAAATATGATTTAACCCTACAGTAAATGGTGACCCAGACGTGATATTACATTAGGAACGGACGCGGGTGAGTTCGTTCTTTCTCATGTAGAGGATTGACCCTTTAGTGTGAATAACCGCCGGTCTGCAGACAGCTTTTATTGAGACTGCCATTTGATTCCATGATATGTAATGAACATGTAGCCTACTCGATGGGATAAAGTGTAAGCTACAGACCTTTTTTAGTTATGGGAATCTCATATGAATGATTTGGCTCAAAAGCTGATGAAGAAAGATAAGAATGGCCTTAACATTAATTAGACAAGCAATGAAATGCTTTATTACTGGCAAACAACTGGCATGCATAAAAAGGAGGTGGAAAAAATAGAAATTCTCGAGGTTAGTGTGCATTTGCTTAGCAAACACCGAAACAGGGAATTGAAAGAAAATATAGGTGATTTGGAACTCTTCTCTGAAGAGATGCATTCCAAAAACTTTTCTTGGGAAAATTAACATTTGAAAAATGTTGAATATGTTGCCTTCTTAGAGCGAGAGACAATGACCAACAATGCAGGTGCAGAGTATGCCGTTTCGCACTGGTTAACATTAAGTGAGGCCACCATTCCCAGTGAAATCTCCATTCACACAACAGTGTGAATGGGTGAGGACCCAGTACAATGCTTATAGTCTTGAAATGCTTTGGCTCTCAAATCCAAGTGAAATTATCCACAGAGCCACGGATGATTATAAGGATGGCACAAATGTCAACCAGATTTTTGAAGAGGTTAAAGAAAACTAGCTCACTCTTCGGGGTCCATCTCGTGTAGACTGTACTAGGGTCATGGCCTGTGAGCAGGGCATGCAAGAATGCAGAGTGACTGTATGCAGAGCAACTGTGGAAACTTTTCTGTGAATACTCTGGCCATGAAACCCCATCAAGTGACAATGACACGTTACTAACAATACTCACACAAAGAGTAGACTCTTACACCCCCAGTCATTGTATTGCCTGTCACAGGACAGGTCATCTAGCATCGGTGTTGGAATTTTATGGCACAATGGAGAAAAGATGCAGACTTGAATAAGGCTCATTTTACCCTGGTGGCAGCTGCATCCATGCCTCTCTCCAGTAACCAGACAGACCAAGCTAGTCGAACGGCTCCTGACTAGTTCGTATTACAATGCGTATTGTATATATGACCAAGTTCATCTCAAATGTGAAGATGTGTGTGACTTACTGTATGAGTTGTGTATGAGTCCCACCCCTCTGATAGCCAGTGTCTGGCTGGGTGGGTGGCTGTTTATTGATAAGCTACACAGGATGGTCTAAGGTAATTGATATGTTTCCTATGTTTACATTTGTTTGCTTATTGGTCTAATGATGATTGACTCTTTTCCCCTTACACTGCAAAGATTCGATTCGATTTCAGATTTGAACTTTTTTGACCTAAACTATTGCTGTTGATTATTTTTCAAGCATTTTAGCTTTTCACTGACAATATGGAAAGCTAAGTCCTTGGATGGATTTATTTGCTTCGGCTTGACGTCCCTTTAATGTGCACAATAAAAGGGAATCACTTCGGCCTGGCTGGTTTTCCATACCAAACTTAGCTCTCAATGTGAGACAGTGTATTTTAATGCGTTTTTTGATGTGAGATGACATTTCTCCCCCTTTTGAACTGACTTTAATAGAAGTCCTTGGCCAAGGCAACTCCTTCACTTTGTCCCATACAGTGCCTTCAGAAAGTATTCACAACCCTTTGCTTTTTCCACATTTCTTGTGTTACAGCCTGAATTGAAAATGTATTAAATTGATCTGCACAAAATACCCCATAATGTCAAAGTGGAATTCTGTTTGTCAAACATTTTAGAAATTAAATGTATTGAAATGTATTGAGTCAATAAGTATTCAACCTCTTTGTTATGGCAAGCCTTAATTAAGTTCAGGAGTAAAAATGTGCTTCACTAATCGCATAATACGTTGCATGTAGCATGTATATATATATATATATATATATATATATATATATATATATATATATATATATATATATAGTTTTTTTAATGTATTAAAAAATGTAAGCTGAAATTAGATGGTTTGGGATGAGTTGGACTGCAGAGTGAAGGAAAAGCAAACAACAGGTGCTCAGCATATGTGGGAACTCCTTCAAGATTGTTAGAAAAGCATTCCAAATGAAACTGGTTGAGAGAATGCCAAGCGTGTGCAAAGTAGTCATCAAGTCAAAGGGTGGCTACTTTGAAGAATCTCAGCTTCTGTCCAGGGGGGATTTGTAGGCCCGGCCCTAATTTATGTGCTCTCTGTCACCTCTGGCCGTATCACCCTACAAAACACAAAATACTTTTAGGGGCTGGTCACCCTTCCCCCTGTTGAGAGGCTAAACTGTGTCTTTCTCTCTATTACGTTATCCAGCAGACTGACACGTGGGAATAATACTACAGCAGCCATGTTTGGTATCTATCTGAACTTTGATGCCATCTATATGGATGAATGATCCCTGTAGTACTTGTAGTTGTTCAGAGTGAAATCTGATGACACTGAGTGCACAGATCTCTTTTTCCTCTCAGAAATGCTGTCTTATCTTCATTGTACCCAACCCACCCCCTCAGGTCATCAAATATAGATGTGACCCCCTTACAAGAGGGTGTTGGTTGGTTTCATTAGTTTCATTATATTTGGTTTGGTTTGTGGATTGCTCAACAATTGATTTTGAATATAAACAAGTCAGATCTGGTATAAATAGAATGGAAATATTTTCTTATTTTCTTCTCTCTCTTGCTCATGTTATCCACTCTACAGGAAGGTTGTATGGACATGTTTTTCTTGTAGGCTACTCGGCCTTAGGCCTGAGTAGACCCTTTATGTTCATGCTTTGCTTTGTGACTCTAAGATCTTCATGCCTAGAATAATGTAATGCTTGTTAGGGCTTTGTAACAAGCTTTATACCTTGTATGTGAATCCGTTCATTTTACAAAGTCATTAAAATATACTTGACACAGTGCTTGATTTATTTTTACTATGTGTGCATCTTGACTACTCAGGATGTGCCTCAGGCCTATATTTGGCTGTGCCTTTGGGCTATGGTGGAGCACCATAAATATAGCTTGTTTCAGTAATGTGCGTCTTTAGTGGTGATGGTGAGGCTAGCACCTTATGAGAGTCGGTGTAGGCTCGGCCCTAATTTATTTGCTCTCTGTCATTAAATAATACTTGTGTTTTGCATTCTCTTCTCATGGCCATGTCTCTCATGGGGTGAACTTCCACTTCAGTCACATTTTCACATAGTCTCCCATTGACATTGACATGCATGACAAAGTGAAAGTTAGGATTCGCCCCTAATGCATATTTCTGGGGGTTGATAGGTTCGAGGTGTAAAGGTGAGCCCTCCCTTCTTCAGCTCTGGTACCCTGATCCAACAAATGCACGCACACATATCCAGCCCCTGCTGTCTCCCTGGGAACATCCTCACTCCCGGTCAGCACGGCGGGGCGAGTACACATCACCCTAGTGCTAAGTCCACAGCGTCCCCTGTTTGCTCTGGGAGAGAGCATCTGTTGGTGGCCGCCCGGCCCAGGCCCGCGGGGTCAGAAATGGCACACTAGGGTGCGATTGGCCTAGTCGTGACGGTAGTGGCAGCCATCTTAGGTGTGAAATTCGCAGAGCAAAGGGAGACTGACTGATAGTAGAGTGACTGGTCCTAGAGCATCTGAGCTTCGGAATGACAAAGTTAGAGAGGAGAGTTGGAGTAGAGGCTGTGAGGGAGGATTTCTAGCTCAGGGTATGCATCCCTCTATATGTTTGTTAAACTGTATGAGGGCTATGGTAATACACAAAGACTGTATGCAACTGTGTTTGTGAGTTTTACCCTTCACCGCTAATTAAAAATATTTCTGTGTATTTCATATCCTTCAGTTTTTACTAGGCATCTCAGGTGTGTCGCAGCCAAAGGAGTAGGCAGAAATTGCTGTGTGGCTGGGTCTGAGTAAAAGTGACTGGGCCAACATTTTCCTGCAAAAATACAGCAAAAGACATCAGTGGTGTAGACGTGGTGCATAGAGAAGTGGGTATACTCTATTTTTGCAAAGAAATTCCCAAACGGCCTGCCTGGCGAATGAAAGGTGCTCTGTGTGAAAAATTCTATGAGAAACTGATGTAGATTACTGTGACCTAAAATCATGGCAATGCGAAACACATCCAGCATGATATCCAGAACCAGAATCCACATCCATATCACTTATGGCTGATATGATAGGCTGGGACCAAATAAGTGTAGTGGTAAGAAAAGGAAATTATTTCTGTGGTGGTGCGTTACATGAGAACGGGATACTCGAGGAGTTCCTACACTTCACAGCAGCTGAAGGCTTGGATGCTAGTCGCTGCTGATTCACCTGTATTTTGCGTTTTGCTAGAGGAGATTTTTGGGTTAAATTCCATATTGCTACCGGATAGAGCCAGGGCCCTAGCCTAAACCTCATGTCCATAAAGCTCTTCAATCGAGAAGCAGAATAAAGAGGCTAGGATAAACTGTAGAACTCATGAGACATGGGAATAAATGCACAATTCTCGTTGTGAATGCAACTATCAGGAGTTAGAGAACAGAGCGGAGAGTGGAGCTGTCCGGTGCTGAAATCTTTGATCCAACTTTGGCAGGCTCAGCCAGTGCCGGACAAGCCGCATTACCTGCCTGTGGTGCTGAATAATAATCTGCTATGGTTTGTATACGCAATGCCACTGAAAAAAAGTGGGTATATGGCATATACCTTCGTATAGCCTCCCCTCACCACTGCCCGACATATGCAAGCGAAAATGTATGCAATCACATTGCATCATTTAACACATAACACAGGATAAAAGTGACCAGAAAACACAACAAATGTCCCTTGACAAACCAGCCTTTTATAAATAAACAGTATTGAGGCTTACCTTTCTTGTGTGTTTTAATTTTTACAGCACAAGGCGTAAGAAGATGTTGAAGATGGAGTTTATTTCATAATTGTCCAAAGAGTCACTGAGTTCCCTTTCAAAGGACAACAGGGAAAAATTGTTGAGATGTGCAGCATGCAAGATCTGGTCGATGTTTTGATACAGTATGAAGTCATAGGAAGGGTGATGATGGCCCTTAGTAGTCTATTGATGTTAGGAAAAATGTCAGGGCTGCAGCTTCCAAAACTTCAATAAGGGATGGGAATTCCTGACCTCCCCCATTTTCCGGTGCAGTTGCTAAATAAACATGATTAATTCAGCATCTTAAAACAGAGATATGACATCACATTGGACCAGCCGTGAGGGAGACTGCTGACTCAAGCAGCTAGTTTTGAATATCTGGACTCATGGGTCTAGTGTTTTTGGGCAGCTGCTGTAGATGATTTGAGCATTTTTGGATCATATTTGGATATGAATTCAAACATTTTCAAAAAGTTGCCCATATTAAGGCCCTCTTCCTGAAACCCCTTTGTCGTGATCATGACTCCTCTGTACAAATGAATAGCACAATGACTCGTGATTAGGTTGATTTGAAACATTACCCCGGCTTTGATTGTGATGGCTTGCACTGTAGCCTTTAAATGTTTACAGTGCAAAAGAGTGGGGTTTTCTAGCCTGGTGCTTGAAGCATGCCTTGTGAAGGTGCTTCCAATCCTTACATCCATATCTAACAAATTAGCCTTTCAGACTGGCCTGGATTGACCTGATCCATCCCCATAGAAATAGGATTCATTTAGTACTTTGCCTGTTCTAGTATTTCTAATTGTAAATCCTTCCCATACAAGCGTGCCCACACTGACAACATAGAGTATTATGACCGTGGTGATTGTGACGGTGTGACCACACCACCACTATCATTGTCTTATCTCTTTTTGGCAATTGACCACACAGTTTTACTCCACTTTAGAAGTGCAGTCACCATGGCAACACAGGATGGTTCAACCAAGAGAGATTGGTAATAGACTGTCACATGCTTCATAAACAACAGGTGTAGACTAACAGTGAAACACTTGCTTACATGCCTTTCCCAACAATGCAATGAGAAAAACCTAGAAAAAATAATAACACAAGGAATAAATATAGAATGAATAGCGATAACATGGCTATAAACACAGGGTACTAGCCCCGAGTCAATGTGTAAAGTTATTAGATTACTGAGGTAGATATGTAAATACAGTGCCTTGTGAAAGTATTCGGCCCCCTTGAACTTTGCGACCTTTTGCCACATTTCAGGCTTCAAACATAAATATATAAACAAGGAACACACCAGGCAGGTCCGAGATACTGTTGTGAAGAAGTTTAAAGCCGGATTTGGATACAAAAAGATTTCCCAAGCTTTAAACATCCCAAGGAGCACTGTGCAAGCGATAATATTGAAATGGAAGGAGTATCAGACCACTGCAAATCTACAAACACCTGGCCGTCCCTCTAAACTTTCAGCTCATACAAGGAGAAGACGGATCAGAGATGTAGCCAAGAGGCCCATGATCACT